>NW_010251953.1:58089-73346 GCF_000690775.1 Eurypyga helias | reverse complement strand
GGTGCAGGCTACAGTAAATAAATGTTGATACCTCGCCTTAGCCTAAACGTACGGGTAATTTACAGTTGCAGGTGGTACGGGTATTCATTACGTAACTTGAGGCCCATCTAGGATACTACAAAGTGATTATTTCATGTGTGTGTTTATCTTGCATATTTCGACACCAATTGTTTTCTTCTGTTTCTCTGTTAATCCAAATCAAAATGGTTTTCCTGGTTTTGAGAGCATCACAGCAATCCTGCTCATAAGCAGATGATTTTTAGTTAGTCAAAATACGGACTGAACCTGGAAAGCGTGGGATGAAGGCAGGGTGCTAAAGTTTATGAAATTGCCTGAAGAAAGAAAAAGCAGCAGAAGATCTTGGCGTTTTTCAAGATTTCCCAGAAATGGTTTGTTCTTTGCTGATCTAAGTATGATGTGACGTTTAATTTCAGACCTGTACATAGCACTGAATTTTCCCTACCTTAGTGAGTCTGTGTACTGTATCTGAAATAGTCTAGAGGTGAGATTGTGGGTGTAATTATAAGGATTTAGGCTTGGAAGTTACTGGACTGGAGTCACTAATTAAAAAAAAAAAATATTTTTTCCCTTATTTGTCTCATTTTAAGGATCATAGAAGAGGAGGGCGAACATCTTGCCCAGAGATGCTTGCATGAGTCAACTGAATTACCCAGTTGTTTATGTATGTTCTGTTGGCTTTAGGTGACCCAGTTAAAACAGAGTTAGCCTTAGAGGTGGAGGAGATGCTTGTTACAGAGAGGCCTGTGACTAAATAAGAAAAGCCTATGCTAGGCTTTTGATTCAATAACCCATTGCTGCTCTCCTTTCCCATTGCTTTGCAGCTTCTCCAAGGGACCACTCGTACCCAGTTCTAGGTCAGTAGAGACCTAGAGAAAGCTCCAGGGTTTGGGCAGCCTGACAAGTTGTCTTTCTCCCCCTCCTGCCCTTTCCTGCCTCCTTGAGGTTTCTTCTTGGCAAAGCCTTCGTAGAACATTGGTTTTTACAATAAATTGCTTCGCTAAGGTGTTACCTGACGCTGGGAAATGGGTCGTTGTGGAAATGACAACTTGGAACAATTTGTAGTGTGCCCTAAATCTAATCATCTTATGGGGGGAACAGGTGGGGAGGTGTAGGGTGGAAGGTGGGACCAAATCCCTCCAGAGGTGGTGACTGCAAGCCCGGAGCTCAGCTGGGAGCTGGGTGCTTGCTGGATTTGGGTGTTTTCCTGCACCCTGTGTGGCCCAGCTGTCAGAGCCGACAGCGTTTGATGGAGGAGGTTGGCCATGGAGCCCATCGTGTTCTGCTTTCTCTAAGAAACAGTGCTAAGGGTGCTGCAGAGCAGGACTTCTCATTCACATCCCTGCTTAGCATACCAAATAAAATAGGTCAGAAAGAGGGACGAATTTCTGTCCTGTTGCCTTAACCCAAGCAGGTTTTGTACCAGATGTATGTTCACTGCATCTGGAGTGTATTCCTCGTTGGCAGGAATAAGGAAAAGGCCTTGAGCCTAGAAGTCCAGTGCTTGTGGGAGCCCAGGCAAAGTGGATGGCTGGCTGTGAGCCAGGCACTCGCGTACCAGGGCTGAGCAACTAAATCAAACCACTGGCAAGGAGAGGAAAGCTGGAGAGGCAGAGCAAGGTGTGAGGAAGCAGGCTGTGAGGTTGGCGTGAAGGCGCTGCAGACCCTTTCACATCCGTGTTCCTCTGCTCGGGCATCCGTGTGCCACAGGCGTTGTGAAGAACGAGTGGCACCTTTGCTCGTTGCCGTTTCTGCTAGCGAAGGTGCCGCTCCGTGTGCTGGCAGATTTGCAGTGCAAGTCATTAAAACAAATAGCATAACCAAATCAGGTAAAAACTCATCTCTTGGTCACTATGGCAACCGTGAGTTCACTGATGGATTCAATTTTGTGTGCACGGCCTGAATTTCAATGCCCTTGTCTCAGGGAGGGTTTACATGTGGAGATGAGGGAAACGCAGTTAGCTGAGTTTTCCAAGTCTGTCTTTCTCCAGGGGAATTGAACATAGATATGTACACTAAATATTGGGTGGGGGGAATGCTCTGTTACTGCTTTTTTTGTTTAAAGCTGAAAGCTGCTGACAGCTAAGGGAACTTTATCCCCTTGGTTTGATGTTTGTTAATTTTATTTTCAGAATTCCTTCACTCTCAGTAGTAAACTCAAAGTAAAACTGCTAGGAAATCTGATTTTTCCTTTCCTAAGGTATAGCAGCAGCCCTGGAACTTCCTCCGCTGTCACCTTGAAGGGAGAATGGCTGTGTGTAAATGACATACTTTTGTTTCGGTGCAAGGTTAATAGGGATGTATTTATCATGGAGGTAAATCTTGATTGCTATTTTATTTGTTGCATTTTTCAGGTGCTGCTAAATCCAGTCCAGCTTCTAAACCAGGATCAACACCTTCTCGCCCATCTTCAGCAAAAAAAGCTGCACCAAGCAGCTCAGCATCCAAATCAGATAAAGATCTGGAAACTCAAGTCATACAGCTCAGTGAACAGGTAAATTTGCTTTAGGCCTAAAATTAGGTGCATTCATTGTCACAGGCAGGCATGGAATCTAATGATGCTCTGTTGAATGATGCTCTCTAGAATTATGAAGGGACAAAAGATTGAAATAGCTCAGCTGGGAAGAAAAAAGTGATCTATTGTTAAAAATAACATCTGACAGAGATGGCTGGTGTTTGCCAGTATTTTTAAAAGGTGGTCTTAGGAATGACAGGTAAGTCTTGCTAAAGTATGATAATTTTATTAGATTTTGAAATGTATCTTTTATTTCACTTGGATAGGAAAAATCCCAATAGTGTCTTTGCTCTTGCTTATTACAAACTTGAAATAAATCATTTTAATGTGTCACTGTGGAGAAAACAAGCCTGTTTGTAATACCAAGGTGAATGAGATTTGCAGCTGAATTGAGACTAGCTCATTGGACCCCTCTTTCTGGAAGGAAGGCGTTAAGGTAATAGCCTTTTTCATTTAAAAATGTGATCTACCTTGTTGAGAATACTTAGTTCTATTGTGAACAATGTTACGCAATATAATTAATGAGGTGTCAGATTTTCTTTTATGTTAGGAATGTAGATTTTAATTTATGCTACGGACCTTTACATCACTCTGTCGTTCCTGGACATGCAAGAGTCTGCACTGGGCATGAATAGATATCCGCATCTGGCTAAAGACTGCTGTCAGATTGGTGTAAATGCCACTGGTATAAATGAGGCATGATTCTTTATTTGTCCTGGACGAGGGAAAATGGAAAGGAAAACCCTCATGTGTTTAGAGCCTGAGCTGCTTGGCAGCTGCATTCAGGAAGAATAAGTTGGTATTCCAGATAAAGGATAATTTTCCACAATTATAAGGGCGTTTCAGTTTCAGACTTCCATTGACCTGAACAGCGAACGTTTCAGTTTGTTGGGGCACTGTTCGTAAACTCTTGGTTACCACTGTTTAAGGTGGTAGATGGGCAGCCACATCCCACGTGTGATTCTACTGCAGCTTCAGTGTATAATTCTGAGCAGCAGAGCACAACAGGGTCCACCAGGCTTCCAGGCGGGCTTTTGACTGTCGCTGTAACAGGGAAGTTTTTAGATGTTGCACAAGGAATTGTTGTATATATTTTTTATAGAATCTTTCTTTTTTTAATCAGCCTAAGAGTGGAGTTCCAATGTCAGCTTAATGCAAGTTAAACCATGACATTTGTACTCGGAAGTCAGAATGTGTTCGCTTCGGCAGGAAGAGTTGGTTGGGATCTGAGCACCATAAAAATATTTGATCTTTACTAAAATAGACAGTTGCTATCACATCCACTGCTAATGTATTCCTAGCATGTTCCATGTGTGAAAACCTTAAGCTTTATATACAAATAACCCTGAGGGAAAACTGATTATTTCCCCATCACCAAAGAGGAGAAGAAATTTTGAGGACTTGGAAAGTTGGTGCTTTAATAGCTAGTTTTTAAGAGACCTCTTTTAGCTAGAATGGTCTGGAAGGCATTTTTTTTTTTAATGCTGGCAGCGTTTGGTATTTCATTTCCCACTAATGGTTACTTGTGCGCCCTGGGCATATAACACAAGCCAAAAGAGCTGTGCTGAAGCAGCTCTGAGCCAGGGTTTTTCTGACCCCTAGTCTGAACATACTGGAAGAGCCACATTGCCTGGTTTACCACTCTCCAGCAATCAGGGAGATGAGAGCAGCAGCCACTTCACCCCTTTGCTGTCTTGATTATGAGTCAGGAAAGTTGAATCTGATATCCACAGACACTATTCCTATGTGGCTGTAACAGATTTGGTTTTTTCTTCAGCCCTTTCATGGATGGCAGCTAAGGGAGATTGAAACTTCTGAACATCCATGCAATTTGTAGCGGAAAAATTTAAGTAGCGAGACGGTCTATACAATGTATTTTACCACAGGGTTACTTAATGAGCTATTCGCAATAATCGTAAGCCATCCATAACATTTTTCTAGTTTAATGGCTCCCAACAATCTTAAAAGTTCCTCTTAAAATGGTCTTAGCTATTTCCTTAGTCTGTGCTAGTAAATTAAACATTTCCAAGGAATGTCACTGTGCACTGGATCTTGATTACCCATAGCATTAACATGCTGAAGGGGTCCCTGCTGGGGTTTTGGTCTGTGCCAGCTAGTGCTCTCCCAGAGAGTGTGAGTGCAGCTGAGGAGACAGCACAGACGAGGGACACTTACATCTGGAGAGGGACCTTCACATGTGGTGGATGGTCCCAGGAACTGTTAATTGTATGCTGTTGTACACATAGTTACTGAAACAGCATTATCTTGGCTGCGTGTCTACAATACATACTTAATTACAGACTCACAGAATGGTTTGGGTTGGAAGGGACCTTAAAGACCATCTAGTTCCAACCCCCCTGCCATGGGCAGGGACACCTTCCACTAGACCAGGTTGCTCAAAGCCTCATCCAGCCTGGCCTTGAACACTTCCAGGGATGGGGCATCCACAGCTTCTCTGGGCAACCTGCTCCATATAATCTCCAACCTGTCTCTGCAGTCCTGTGAGTATTCACACGGCCAATAAGTAGCATCAGAGAAAAGACCAGTTAGTAGGAACTGTTGCCTTTGCACCCGTTAACTGGAGCTCAGAGGGCTGCTTCTGGTCCAGGAACAGAGCATGGAGTTACTGTGCACTGTTCCTCATACAGGATTAGCCTTTTGGCATGTAAATAGATGGAAGAAGTAGCATGTGGATCATAGAATCACAGAATGGTTTGGGTTGGAAGGGACCTTAAAGACCATCTAGTTCCAACCCCCCTGCCATGGGCAGGGACACCTTCCACTAGACCAGGTTGCTCAAAGCCTCATCCAGCCTGGCCTTGAAGACTTCCAGGGATGAGGCATCCACAGCTTCTCTGGGCGACCTGTTCCAGTGCCTCACCACCCTCTCCGGGAAGAATTTCTTCCTGATATCTAATCTAAACCTCCCCACTTTCAATTTGTACCCATTACCCATTGTCCTGTCACTACAGGCTCTTGTAAAAAGTCCTCTCCCAGCAAGTGGATGTACTAATTACTGGAAGAAAACCAAATTAACGTGTCACTGGCAGGGAGCTGATACGTAACTGAAGAAGAGCCTATCTAGTTTGTTGTAACAGTGTTTACTGTATACTCTAATTAGATGTGCACATATATGCATAGTTTAATGATTCTGTTTGTTAAAACAGACTAAATGTATAGAATGAAAACATGAGAATGCCATCCGAGTAAATAGGTCAGAATGGGAGACAGTCTGAGCTATTAGCTGCTAGTGTTTCAGCTGAAGTTTGGTGTTTTCCCAAGCTCTAGCCAGCACAGAGCAAGAGATCTGGAAGCAGTTACGTTCTTGTTCTGCCCGGATGCAGGATCTTGAGGAATAAGCTGCTGCAGATCCAGGAGACACGTCTTAAATGTGAGGTCTTCATCTATAGACTAAACTCTTGTTCTGTTTCCCTATTCCTACTTCCATGAATAAACCGTTAATTTTGAGGTGACTGGTCATTGTATCAGTCATAGATTCAAACTGTCACGGGAAAACTTAGGTGTGTCACCCTCAGGCAGCTGGTCAGAAATGGGTTCCTATGTGAATGAGATGCTCTGAGATCCTGCCCTGCTGGATGGGTTCTGCTGTCTGACACCTCTGAGAGGGCAATCAAAGGTCAGAAAAAGGCTTCGCTAGCTCAGCGGTTATGCAAAAAGGAACTGATAGGATTTAGTAGGCTGTCAAAGCATTGTTTGAACTCTGCTGGTGTTTTTACTAGTGAAGGAAATAAATTAG
Source organism: Eurypyga helias (assembly GCF_000690775.1). Taxonomy (NCBI): domain Eukaryota; kingdom Metazoa; phylum Chordata; class Aves; order Eurypygiformes; family Eurypygidae; genus Eurypyga; species Eurypyga helias. The sequence goes on along the minus strand of NW_010251953.1, from coordinate 67,056 downwards.
CTTGCAGCAGAACTGGCAACGCAGAACTGCCTGTGAAATTCTGTCAGTTCACTGAAATGTAGGCTGATGGGGTTTAATCTATTTAGCAAGTTTTCTTTAGAAAATCATTTGTGTAATTGCAGGCTTTTAAAATGTGAATGCTAATTTGGCTGTGACTGGGATTTGATTGGGGTCAGTGTGTTTACTGTAGACAGCTTCATCTGTGATTTTTCTGTTGGTTGTTACACTGCTGTCCTCCAGCTCTGAGAGCCACTTAGACGTTATCCTGATGGCGTATAGCCCGTTGGACAGTAAGTTTATCTCTTATGCTCCAACAAAATTGTTCTTCTTTTAAATATACATGTGTATACATATGTATACGTGTATATATATATAAAAATATATTGCAGCGTCGGTCATGATTGATATGAAGCCTCATGGTGACCAGCTGTGTTGCCCGTAAATGACGTGCAGCAGTCCTAGGGGTGTGATTGAGACTGACAGTGTAGCTGGAAGACTCCCATAAACAAGATTGCAAAGAGGAGGAGAGTTGGCATTTGAGAGAATTTGTTGACAAAAACGGCACATCAGTCAGAGCAGAAAGTCCATGGTGCCAGTGGTCACGGCAGAAAAGTGGGGAGGCAGAAAAGAAGAGGTGAAAAATCAACACAGCAGTACTCACATTTGCAACTAAAGGACCTGTTAATTTTCCTAACTAGACCATTTCCCTTGGTGAGCTTTTCTGCTACATCTACATATTTTTAGGCAAGGAGATATTGTGGGTTTCCCAACAACTGCGCATTAACCCAGGCAAAATAATGCAAGCACTGAGCTGAAAGTTTTGTTAATTACCGTTACATGACACTTCTGGCAGTGCTGTTAGGAGACGAGTCTTAAGTAGACCTGACTCCTGAACTGCTCCTTTGGGTTTCGGTATGAAAGAGCACTGAGAAAATTGACCTTTAAGGATCAAGGTTAAGATGTATCCCAGAGGAGTAATGGGGAAGCCTGATTTACTGCTCTCTATTGTGTCAGGTTCAATCTAGCTTCAGGGAAAAAAAAAAAGTGGACTTCATTTTAAGCTATGAAATTGAATATATATATATAAAAAAGGTTGTTTAGCATGCATAATTTTAGTCTGAGTTGTTTTGTCTGTAGTGCACCTGATGCATGACATCTTGGTTTATATGCAGGTACATTCATTAAAACTTGCACTTGAAGGCGTGGAGAAGGAAAGGGATTTCTACTTTGGCAAATTAAGGGAGATTGAACTTCTCTGCCAGGAACACGGGGGAGAGAATAATGACCTTGTCAATCGGCTAATGGAAGTCCTTTATGCTTCAGAAGAACACGTAAGTTAAAGCTTCATGTCTTTTTTGTAGACAAAACAACTTAATTTTGTAGAAGTTTATTGGCATACTATTGGGTCATGTCCTATATTTAGATCAGCAGAACTGTAGCAGCTAGGATTTCCCTGCCTCTTCCCCGAGGGAGGGAAGTTTGCAATTGCAAATGCAAACAACAGGCTTCTCAGCTTGGGGATGGGATTTGGGAGACTGCCTGCTTTTTGCTGCTTGGGTGTAGGTTTTGTATTCTAGGTTTGCAGAAGCTGACCTGAAAGGGAAGGGGGTGTGTCACAGTTTTAAATTAAGGTTCAGGACCATTTGAAATCAGCTCTGTTTTGTCTTTGCCTTTCTGCATGAAGTCTTTTACCGAAGGTCTTGAACGTGTTGAAAATCACAGGAATTCTGTCAGAGGTGCCGTTCAGTGCCTACAGCTGTGAACCTTCTCTGGCCCATGTGGCAGTGTTGGAATATCTGCAGTGCAGGTTGCCAAAAACATAATTGTATCTGCAGAGATAAAGCTCTTCAGCAATTCTTATCCTGTTGCTATAGGCAAAATTCTTCCTTTTATGAACCCAGTAATCCTCTATCACCGAAATTTCAGCAATGTATTGTCTGCAAGATTAAGCAAGAATCTCATTGCATCTTAGCCCTGCAGACGCTGAACAAAGCAAGAAGCTGCAAAGGGTGCTGGTTAAATTCCCCAGATACATTCAGGGATAATGATTCCGTGGAGATGTGACTGAACTACTCCCATTCATGCTCACTAAATCCCTGTATGCACTGCACTGACGACTGACCCTTCAGTCGCCAGCGGAGGGTGGCTCCGGTGTGTGTAAGCATCGACTTAACCCCTGGGCAGCACTGTGGCACCACGGCTGTTGTGTCGCTATTACCAGGAGGGTGTTGCAGCATCTAAATAAAATTCTGTATCAAAAGTAGTGCTGACGCAGCTACTAACTCACAGGCTTTTCTGAAAAAGACTGGTGGAGCAAAAACCTAAGTTAAGTGCAAGAGGGACACGAGCTTGTCCCTGACAGGGGCCACTGCTCAGATGAGAAAGTGACAGGGGAAAGAGGATTTATCCAATGGCATGGGGCAAGTGCTAGAGAGGAAAAGGAGGAGGAAACCGTTCTTTTCAGAGGAATATACAATAAGACAAATTTGCAAGGCACGTGGTAACAGGCTAAAAGAATTACATAAATATATTGGTTGGAGAAAATGTCTTCTGGATGCAAGAACAGTGATTTATTTATAAAGCAAAGCCAGAAAAATCCCTCTTCTCCCTATACCCCTACCACATCTGTCTGTTGGCTTGAATAGCAAGCGATTCCCCGCCAAGGAACGCATTTGTTGCTTTTCTTCCTGCAGTTTTCCTTATTGGCAGAACACACTACAGAACGTTCTACTTCAATTCGCATCCCAGTGTTTTATCCGCTTCCTCCCTCCAAGCCTTTCTCCGCTGAAAGCGGCACCCCTGCCTGCGAGCGAACCACGTAGGACGGCCGTGCCTTTGTCTAACGGTGTTTTGCAGTTGGAGGGTTTGTCGCTTCAGCGGGAGGGCCCTGCTCTCCCAGGGAAAAGAGTACAGGGGCCGGTTTTTGTGCCTTTGAGCGGGAGACTTGATCGCCTCATCTTCTGGGGTGCGTTTCCTCCTCGTCTTGGCAGATGGACTGAAATTTGCTGCGGAAAGACGCCAGCGCATCTGCACTAAAGCCAAGGCTCTGGTTCCCTTGCTGATGCAGGTCCCGCCTACTTCTTGGTTCAGACTTTGCTGTCTCATTGCCCTACTTTGCCCTTCAGTTCTGGTTTTTTTCCTCTGTAGTGAGTCTGTCCCAAGTTAAATTCCCTATCTTGCAGCGTTTTTCAGGTTAATCCCTCGGTAACAGCAATTCGGATTTCCCAATCCCCAGATGGGAAATAGCCCCAGTTCCCAAACCACAGGCAACTTCAGCATTCCAAGTTTCTTGCTAATGAGTTCATGGTAAATCTAGCTTGGATTTTTTTTTTTTAATCTCTCTTTCAGAGTGTGTCAAGTATACAGAAGCAAAGATTACATTAATTTTCAGGATTTGTGACATTTTTAAATGATATTGTGGCCATGAGGCTTTTATTTCTATCCTTCTTTTGGAAGGGGATGCGCAGTGATGCAGCTCGCACATACTGCACAAGTGATCCCTGACCAAAGCCTTGTACTTGAATATTGTGTCTAACGTAAATGTGTTTTCAGTTCATGGCAATCTCGACCTCTTCCTTCCTACCTGTAACTTGACAGGCATCTGCTCTGTTCAACATGGCATAGAGATCGTGTCCTATCTTTTATACCAACTGTTCCTACTCAGAAGGGATAAATCTCCCTTTATGCTTAATCTTCTGTTACGCTTAATTTAATCCAAAAAGAACAAATAAGGAAGAAAAAAAAAATCTGGACAGCACTGTAAGTGGTCACATCCCTCAGTAGCTCAGTAGGTCCCCCGTGAGCATTGTAGGCTGTCAGGTGAATTCTGTGTAGAATGATTCCAAGTGCAACTGTAGTGTTCAGTCCCTATAAAAACCATTCTCCGGAGGTTTGATTATTGTAGTATTGAATTGAAAAGATTTTTATCAGGTTCATGTCGTGGAGGTGTTGTTGAAACTAGACCGTGATAATTAACCATCTCACTTCATAAAGGCTGTATTTTAAAGACATTATCATCATTATAATTTCTGTCTTGATTTTGGTGAGGTTTTAACTCTTACAGCACAAACACCAATCCATTTGGATTCCTTGTTTCACAGCATCACAGAATGGTTTGGGTTGGAAGGGACCTTAAAGACCATCCAGTTCCAACCCCCCTGCCATGGGCAGGGACACCTTCCACTAGACCAGGTTGCTCAAAGCCTCATCCAGCCTGGCCTTGAACACTTCCAGGGATGGGGCATCCACAGTTCTCTGGGCAACCTGTTCCAGTGCCTCACCACCCTCTCCGGGAAGAATTTCTTCCTGATATCCGATCTAAACCTCCCCGCTTTCAATTTAAACCCGTTACCCCTTGTCCCGTCACTACAGGCCCTTGTAAAAAGTCCCCCCCAGCTTCCTTGTAGCCCCTTCAGGTAGTGGAAAGCTGCAATAAGGTCTCCCCGGAGCCTTCTCTTCTCCAGGTTGAACAAACCCAACTCTCTCAGCCTGTCCCCATAGCAGAGGGGCTCCAGCCCTCTGAGCATCTTCGTGGCCTCCTCTGGACTTGCTCCAACTGAAATATTTTCTTATTGCATAAGTTGCTCTGAGCTATTCTGGGAAAACTCCAGTCATGGCCTCCCTTTTCTTTTCAATTTTGCCTCAATTTGAAAACTTAGCTGTATGGAGTTGTTAAAGTTTGCTCAAGCCGCTCGCTTCTAACGAAAGCAGCTGGGAGCCAGGCGCGTTCTGCAGGGGCAGCAGTGTGTCAGCAATGCTGCTTTTGGAATGGCAGCTCAATGTCTTGGAAAAGGGTTTTCCTTCGGAGCTGCCTACAGCACAGCACTACTAATGCAGGGCAGAGATGTTGGGGATCTTCTCAGCAAACCGTGCTCCACAAAGATGGAAGCCATTCCAGAGGAAAGCTGTAAATGCAGCTGCCCTTAATGGGAATGCAGCAGTATTCCCATGATCCAGCCAGACTTTTTGAGCTCCGGTAACATCCAGGGCAACTCAAGGTACCGGGTCTGTTGTCTCTGAATCTGAAATTGTTTGAAAATGGTATCACCTGCCATGGGATCCAGCTTTCCTTTCGGGCAGGGATTCTTCTCCCACTGGGAATGCATATTCAGAGAGACAGCTCTGGGAAATACTCGGCGTAATAACCAGTTGCAAAAGGGGAAGTGTTCATTAGTGATTAGTGCTTTTAACAGTAGCTCTATAAACTACTGGGCTCAATTATTTTATTGCCGAAGAAACTGGGCTTGCAACTCTGGTTATGTTTTCCACATAGCGCTAAAAGTCACTGTTTTGGTAACCTTTGCGCTCTGCTCTAGCATGGGTATATTACCATGGGAAAGTAGCATGTCTGACCTCAAAAAGGAGGCTGAGTTTACTTTTTAAAGCAGGTGATAGCAGAAGTGTCATGTCCATTTAGTGATAGAAACCTAGAGTGAGGGTTGTGTGAAAACTAGAGCAGGCAGGTTCGGAAATGCTTGGGCAGACTGCAAATGAGAGGAGAGCAGGATGCTATGGGACAGCATCTGAGCTGGTGAGCATCTCACTGTCTAGCTCTTCAAAATGTTCATGTACCAGGATGGTTAACACTCGGTGGTGTTGAAAACTGACACTTTTTCTGCACGTGCCTCCCTTAAAAGCAAAGCCACTGCGTTTTGTTGCCATGTGACACAATGCTGCTTTTCTGGGGTAACGGCTCCATTTGTAACGCCCCCAACATCAGAAGGATAGAAACTGGTTGGAGCGAGTCCAGAGGAGGCCACGAAGATGCTCAGAGGGCTGGAGCCCCTCTGCTATGGGGACAGGCTGAGAGAGTTGGGCTTGTTCAGCCTGGAGAAGAGAAGGCTCCGGGGAGACCTTATAGCACCTTCCAGTGCCTGAAGGGGCTACAAGGAAGCTGGGGGGGACTTTTTACAAGGGCCTGTAGTGACAGGACAAGGGGTAACGGGGTTAAATTGAAAGTGGGGAGGCTTAGATTGGATATCAGGAAGAAATTCTTCACAGAGAGGGTGGTGAGGCCCTGGCACAGGTTGCCCAGAGAAGCTGTGGATGCCCCATCCCTGGAAGTGTCCAAGGCCAGGCTGGATGAGGCTTTGAGCAAGCTGGTCTAGTGGAAGGTGTCCCTGCCCATGGCAGGGGGGTTGGAACTAGATGGCCTTTGAGGTCCCTTCCAACCCAAACCATTCTGTGATTCTATGTACTCGTGCATGAAAACTGGGAGTAGAGCTCGAGGCTGCTGCCGTGGGGCGAGATTACATGAGGAATGCTTTCTGCTGAAGAACGTTTTGGGTTCTCTTTCTCTCTGCAGGAGAGCCACACAGAAGAGCATGAAGGTGAAGAGCAAGTCCATGAACAGCCCCAGCAGCAGGAGGAGTACTGACTCACCCAGCGTCTCTGACAATTTTCGTTCTGTGTGAGAACTTTCTTCTGGAGAATGGAACATGTGTGGCCTCAAACTTGGAAATCAGTTCACTCCCAGTCTGCCATTAACATTTTATGTACCATAGTGAGTGCCAGCCAACCACTGCATTCTGTACCCATCCTTTGCCAAGATGCATTTTGCAGACGTCTTCTTTCAGTGTATCTTCCCGAGAGGTCGGTCGTAGGGCTACATCACCCACTGTACGTCACTGCAACTTCACCACTTGGCTGCTTGAGATTTGTTCCGCTCTTTAAAAACAAAATATATATATTTATTTTTTTCTTTTTCGTCTTAAGTATGATACACTTGTAACTTGTTCTAACATATTTATATTGGCATTTTGTGTGGCAAGAAGTACCGTACCACTAGCTGTCTCTCTCACTTTGTGGGGCTTTTGCGTCTTCTAGTACCTCTGCGTTGGGGCGTAAATTCGGTGGAACAATTGGAATAAAGGATACCGTGGAAGTTGTACTCAAGCCATGGTGCTGAGGTGTGTTGTGGAGGAAACTGCTCATGTTGCTCACGTTTATCCCTGTCCTGCCTTCGCAGAATGGAAGGCAGAGCATCTGTTTAACTAGGAGAGATTTAAACCCCTGTGTTAGAAAGCTTGTTAGAAAGCTGCATGGGATGGTTTTTTGGCTTATTTCTGGAGGAACAGACATCCACTTAAGTGTTTTTTTGTTTGTTTGTTTGTTTTTTAAAACCCTCCTGGTTTCCTGAGTAGTCAATAGACATTTCCCAGCTTTTCTTCCTTCCTGAGGAATCCAGTCCCAGCCTCCAGCTGCAGCTCTGCCTCTGCAGAGCTCAGTGCTGATGGAGGAGGGAGATCTTGACACAAACTTAGCTGCAGGAGGTGATCTCTGCTGTTGTGTTTGGCTTCCCCACCCCACCCCTGCCCCCGGAGAGGGGACACTGTAGACCAGCCACCGCTTGTCGCTCTCCTTCCCCCCAGCCGTGCAGCTCTGGAAGACAGACAACTTCCTCACTCTTGCGAGGCGTGGGGAAAACCAGCAACAGCACTTAGTCCTGGTCCTGAACCCCCACCCCAGCTCCCTTGAAGAGGGCGGTGGGCGCCTCCTGGGTGTTGAGGCTGCTCCCAAAGCTCGGAGAGGAGCTGTCCTGGAGGCGGAACGCGCATGAGATGGGAACCAGCCGACCGAGGGGCACAGGGCCGGTTCTGCACTCTGCTGACCTTCCTCCGGCGAGGCTGGCGCAGTGCAGAACCATGACTGCCTTGGAGATGTCCACGTGAGAGCGCTCCCTTGGCGCTGTCCCATCGCCCTGTTCTCACTGATGGTATTTTATAAACAGAGGTATCTTGAAATACATAAAGCATTCCTTATTTTTCTCGTAGGACGGCGCAGCGTAGTTTCTCTGAATACTTAACGCTTGGTATTCCTGGTTTCTCACTTGGTATGCTTCATTCTGGATCGTTGCGCTGATTGAGGGACGTGGCATTCCCATTCCAAGCAGCAGTCACTGAAAAACTCCCAAGCCTAATGAACAGTTAAATCATCTTAGACCTTCATAGGCTCCTGAAGCCTAAATTTCCACCTTACGCTTCCACAGAAAGGTTTTTCCATAAATCAGCCCGCCAGCAAACACACGTGCACACTCAGTTTTCTGTTCCTCATCAATCTTTCGCAGCTAAGTGGCTCTTAGTTAAATGTGAGATCCCCGCTGTCGTGTTGCACCACAGACGATGTATAAAGTACTGGTAAGCATTAGAACAGGTATTTGCAGTCCCTTGATCGCTCCCCCTGCTCGGCAGAAGAGTTTCTGGACCCTGTGGGCTGGCGGTTTCCCAGCCCCTGCCTCCAGCATTGACCTCGCGTCCTACCCCGGGTGATGAGGTGAGAGTACTGCAACCCGCAGGCCAGCGCTTTCCTCTCCCATTTTCGATTAGTTACGAATAAGGTCTGGTTGATAAAACAGTGTATATCCCCAAATGAGTATTTCTGCAAATCGCCACAAATGGGAGAATTGTCATTTTCGTTGTATTTGTGTTTATTAGAACATATGTACTTCTTACAGTTGTCATTGTAATAAACGGTAGTTCTTCATAATGCTGTTGAACTGAAGAGCAGTTACTAATTTTCTCCAGTCTCCAGAATGTCCTGTGTGGGATTTCTGATGGGGTGAGGAGTTTGGGATCCGGGCTATAAACGTAATGTCATCGGTCTCTGCTTACTGCAGTTCATCCTCCTGCTAAGACTCGAGCAGATGCATGGAGAACACTTAAGCAAAAGCGTTGTTTTTCCCCAAGGTGCAAGCGGCCGGCTTGCTGAGCTCCCCCAGGGGGTTCGCAGTCGGGCTGTTGTGCCTCTCTCTCCTTTTTCTCTCTTTGAAGCACGTTTTCAAAAAGAATTTTAAAAAGCTGAACTTCATTTCCTGAAAATTCCTTATATCCTGTTTCTGGTCTGAGGACCGGAGCCCTCTCACTGCTTGTAGCAAGGGGGAAGTGACTGCCAGAGGGAGCCGGGGCAGTAAAGTACCTCGTGGGCACTATAGAAACTTGGCTGTGCTGAGGGGGGAGCGAGGCTATGCAA
>NW_010251953.1:53598-58061 GCF_000690775.1 Eurypyga helias | reverse complement strand
CACCCCACCCCCCCTGCGAGTAACCCATTCTTCCGTTATGGTTTTAATATGCATTTGTAATTACCTTTACTAAATAGCACACCATAAAGCTTTGGTTATATATTAAATGTAAACTCAAAGGAATGTAAACATATGTATTGTTAATTATAAATAGATTAAGTAATGACATCATAGATACCAAAAGTCTTATTCAGCTTTATCAGTCATTTTACATTATCCACAAATTGTCGCATGGTAGAGTAGATTTTTGTCTGAATATGTGAATAACTTGACTTGCGTTTATCTTTTTACATATTTAATAAAAAAATCTATGTTAAAATCTCTAGAGACTATTCGAAACGTTCTAAAATAATCCTTTTTTCCGGTTTAAATACGTATTTTTGTTTCAGTAGTGACTGCATACAGGAGCAGGAAGAAAAAGGCAGCTGCTTTAAAACAAAAAAACCCCATCCCTTGTGCTGTGTGTGTAGGTAGCATCTGTTTCCCCAGGAGCGGGGCAACAGCATCCCCTCCCACAGCCCAGAAGAGCAAACACGCGCATGAGTGTGCGCGTAAGCAGAGCGTCCTTTGTCGCCGATGCTTCTGCACCGCAGGTGACAAAGTCACTTGGCGTAGCTCCGGTTTGATATGGTGGAAGCAAAGCTCGGAGCAGCCAGGAGGGGAAGCTGCCAGCGGGCTTGAATCTTCAGCACGGTGCCTAAAAGCCACCTACGTTTTAGATTAAAATGCTAGGTTTTCGGCAGAAAAGGGGGATGCTTCATTGCAGGTCTCACAGCTCCGATCTTTCGCAGCATAAGCAGTGTTGCTGCTAAGTCTCCAGGGATTTTGGACCTCTTTCTGCTGTGGATTGAAGCTACCTGGCTGCATGCCACTACGGAGCCATCTGCCCAGTCCCTGCTGCTGCCTCCAGGTATCCCCGGGGCTGAGACCAGGCCACTGCCCGGCCCCTCTTGGGGCAGGTTTGTGGTAGAAGGTTGGGGTGAAGCTGGGACCAGAGGAGTCCGTGTCCAACCCAGACCCGGGAGAGCACTGCAAGTTTACTTGCTTTTCATGAGACTCGAGGAGGTGGGGGGAGGCATGTCTTTGGGCTTACGTAAATGCTCAGCAGCATAAAAAAAGTGATATATTTTTCCTGTTCAAATAGTTGACTACTTTACGCCGCCAAGTTGTGACCATAAAACACCTGTTGTTTGACTCTTGGGTCACCCTACCGCTACGTGACTTTGCACAAGAAATCTGTGACCATCCCACCCTATCACCAAAGCCTTCTCATGCCCGCTAATTGAACCAGTTGCCATCTGAGGTGGCTAAAACTCAATATTATACGCTGTGCAGCACGTGCTCTGCTTTATACTTGTCTCTCTAGAGGCTGTAGTGACAAGCTGCTTTAAAAAGGCCAAAGAAGTTATTTGCCTGTCTTCATACCGAATGTGAAAAAGGTGGCCAGAGCTTAATTCCCTTTAAAAGCAATACTGTATTTCTCTTCAGAAAGGTACCAGTGCAGGCAGGGGGTGGTAGTTCAAGCTTAACAACTGCATTTAAGGAAAGATTTCCAAATGCTCCATTACAGTGCATGCCACTGTACCGCTCCTGCGACCCTTATTTCCAACTCTTTCATAAATAAGTGCAAGACAGAGGGAAAAGGGAAGCCTGTCCACAGAGTTCCTCCAGTACAACCACGTTCAATCCAGAGGTATTTTTGTTTATTTAATTCTAATTCTTTTCTCATCAGGACTTCCTCCAGGTACTTTTGGATGGGTTAAATATAAACTGTTGAAATAGGTGAGGCTTTTGTGGCAGTGTATCTGGTATTAGATATAATGAATTTAATCAGTGAGATTCCGATCAGGACTTCCTCCAGGTACTTTTGATGGACGGGTTAAATACAAACGAAATAGGTGAGGCTTTTGTGACAGTGTATCTGGTATTAGATATAAATTTAATCAGTGAGATTCCAGGGTGGACACGTACAGCAAACTCATCATTCCCCTTCAAACACAGCCAGGACTGCCTTTTTCTAGCATCCTTCGTTAAATAAAACAGCCATAAGACTTAATCCAAGAGAGTCCTCGGGCAGTTAGGGAGCACCTCCGTGGAGACCCCAAACTCCCTGGGCATCACGCAGGGCAGGGGCACAGCCACGCTACCAGCAGGGAGGAAGGCTGGAAGATGCCTTTGGTTGTTCCAGCTGCAGCCCGGAGCTGGATTGCGGTGGTGCCAGGGTGCGTGGGAGCCTCCCTTCTCTACACCGTGCTCAGCAAAATCTCCACACCAGCATTAACAGGATGACCCGTGTCCTCTGCCTAACTCGAGCCTTACGCTGCTAGGACGGTGACTGTAGGAATGATGTTCTTTGTGGGGGCGGGCCCCTCAATAGGCTCGTTTGGTAGGTGGAACACCCGTGCTTTCAAATCTTGAGAAACTTTACCGGTCGGTGCGGTATTGCTGCTTTGTGGAGAGGGAAAAGCTGATGCGCAGGCTTGTCCCCGGCACCTAGGGTAAAGGCTGCAGGGGAAATGGGCCCTATGGAACGTTATGGTAGGTCAACTACTGTAACAGGAAGTACAAACTTAGCTTGCAGATGGGACTAGTGGGTGCTCAGCTGAAAATACTGCTGTGAGCTACTGATGAAAGGGTATGTGAACTGGGGAAGAAATGATCAGACTAGCAATAAAGCCAGAGAAATGGTCTAAGAACTGGAAAAGGTGAGATTTAAGGCTCAGCAGCTCAACCACCACGTTTCTGCCTTGCTTCTGGCAAGCAAGATAGTTAACTAGTTAATAAACCTGCCAGTCACATCCCTCTGCACAGGTAATGTAATCGAACGCTTACCTTGGGGACGAGCGGACAGATTGTTTCATTAGCGCTTCAAGGCCACAGAGTCCCTCGGGCTAGGGCAGCGTACGAAAAGAGATGAAACTCATATTCCTCCTCCTTCCTCCAAAGCACGCAGAAAACCTATGTATGTTATACATGAAGTAAGCGGTTTATATCTGCGTGCAAACGTGTAACATCTAAAAAAAGCTTTTCTTGTCTCAATCCTTTTTTCTTGGTCATTATCTAAAACCAAAAGAATTTATTTCAAGCACACAGGCCAATAATTACTTGCTTAGCATTTTGCACTCAGATCTGAGGTTTGACTAACTAGTTTTGCAGTGAAATATGGGAATCTTCAAAGGTTTGTTGGTCAAATTTGTTCTCAGCTGGTTACTTTTGCAGGGCATATTGCTTGTTGCTACCGAGATACCAACAATGTGCTACTTACTGCCAGGAAAATAAGTGTAAAGGCCAGTTGCTGCCGTACAGAGAGCCTGCATTTCTGAGAGATACGGGTCAGCTGAGGCTCCTCTTAATGCTGGGGGGAAAAAACTGTTTCAAAAACACCGGACTGTACCCATAGCTTTCTGAGCTCATTCTCTTTTTTTCACACATTCATTTGAGGTGAGGAAAAGACTGAATGGACATAAGACCTTCAGGAGGTTGTATGGAAGAAATGAGTCGTGAGAAAATAAACATGGAAAATAAGCAGGCACAGATGTCTGAGGGGGAAGGACATACAGGGAGGGTTTGCATTGCCGGTGTCCCACTGGTGCCTAAGGCTGAGCAAAACCAATGCTGGTTATAAACCATCAAGGATCTAACACAACCTGGCATGGATTTATCCAGGACTTTGGACGCAGTGGGAAGGAGAAGGAAGACAAAAGCTTCAGAGAGGTTAGTAACACAGCATTAGTGAAGAGAATAAATATTAGCAGCAGAACAACATGGTAAACACTTCTCAGCTGGACTGGAATCTTCTTTGATATGAAGCATCTTGCTGCATAGCTCACTGTCGCAGTGGTTTGGATATCTGGACTATTCTATTCTTTGGTTATCTTCATCAGATTAATTCCAACTGTTTCTCACATCAGAAGAGTTGGGAATCTCCGTGCCAAGTGTTACAGTCTGATCGCAGTGCAGGTGTTCACTCTTGGACACGTTTCTTCAGCGAAAAGATGTAAATGTTCAAGTGCTCACTCAGCTGCCTCCCCTAAAGAGAAATCACAGGGATCAGCAACCAGCTTTGTACGTGCTTCACCATTCACAGTCTGTCTCCTACTCAGAGGGGGGAGGACACACCCACAGTCCTGGGGACCCACAAGCATTCCAGCGAGAGCTACAGCCCTCTTGCAGCACGCTGATGGGAAGTTAAATCGCTACAGACCAGATTCACAGATGAATTAAACTGTGATGGAGCTGAGGCCCCTCAGGCTACAGTGAATTTTGCCCAGGTATTTCTATTCTGGCCTCAACCAACTGTCCCGTTTCAGTGCTGGGGTAAAATGTATTATAATGCCAATGTCTGCTGACAAAAGGCTGTTTTCATAGAATCACAGAATGGTTGGAAGGGACCTTAAAGACCATCTAGTTCCAACCCTCCTGCCATGGGCAGGGACACCTTCCACTAGACCAGGTTGCTCAAA
>NW_010251953.1:0-53453 GCF_000690775.1 Eurypyga helias | reverse complement strand
CCCCCTGGTCCGGTCCCTACAGGCCCTTGTGAAAAGTGCCCCCCAGCTTCCTTGTAGCCCCTCCAGGTACTGGAAGGTGCTATAAGGTCTCCCCGGAGCCTTCTCTTCTCCAGGCTGAACAAGCCCAACTCTCTCAGCCTGTCCCCATAGCAGAGGGGCTCCAGCCCTCTGAGCATCTTCGTGGCCTCCTCTGGACTCGCTCCAACTGGTCTATATCCTTCTGATGTTGGGGGCTCCTTACATCCCAGTGGTGTATCTTAAGTAAAACAATGCTGACCAACTCCCTCTGAAATGAGATCTTTGCCATGCAATGTGTTTTATCCAAGAACACATCCCGCTTAAGACAATTTCCTAAGGCTTACTTGACAATACTCCTTAGAAGAGCGGGTATTAACTGAGGGAAAACTGAATGTAAAAATGAAGTTAAGCAGTAATTCAGATGACTACAAACGACAAAACTGATACCTAGCAGACACAAAAATGCGCTGGTAAGACTGAATGAACTGGAAAACCATCCATGGCTCCAGCCTAAGAGATGCTAAGAGAGAGCCAAGAATAGATTAGAAATTGGGACAGCTATTTTGCTTGCACATTCTAAGCAAAGTTAACCTTATTTTATGAATTCTATTCATGCCACTTTGCATTCTACCTTCCTACTTTTTCAGTCAAGTAACCTCAGGAAGAAGAAAGGATAAAAAAAGGGGGTAGGAGCATTCATGCCATGTGGGTCAACTGCTACATCAAACCAGTCCATAAATACTGTGATTGTGATGGGTTTAAAGCTGAAACCAGTTGGCTACATTGGAATAATTCAAGTCACTGAAGTTGCTGCACTTGCCAAAAGGCACTGCCTGCAGTAAACAGCCTTTGTTTTTTAACTTCAGCCTACCTAAATAACACAAAGGAAAAAAACCCATAACTGAACATTCAGACTCCCAGACACTGCCCCAAGTAAAGAGTGTGGAAACCCTTCCCAGACCCCTGCCCCAGTGCAGCTCTCCCGTGGCCGCCTCGGAGGTGCCCACTCACCACGCAGACCCCGTAGTGCACGTGGGCGGCCGTGACCAGCGCGGTGAACACGGCAAGCACCGCTTCTTCCGTCCAGCCCAGCAGCCCGGAGATGGCTGCGTAGACCACCAGCGCCAGCGGGAAGAGGAACCAGTGGAAAAGCTCCGGCTGGGTGCCGCTCATCTGGCAGATGATCACCTTGCACTGTCAAAGCAAAGGGGCCCAGGTGAGAAGCGTTGGGTCAGCCCAGGGGAGTCTAGCCAAAAGTACGTCCTTTTCCTCTGTGGGTTGCTTTTGATGAGGGGAAAACAAGGCTGGAGCTCAAAACGGGTCTTGTTTCTGGTGAGAAGACTACTACAGGTGATTACCTGTATGCCTTACGGTCTGAGACCTTAAAGGACTTAATTACAAGTAATTTAAAAAGCACACTTCTTTTCTGGAGAGGGCATTTTGACACGCTTTGCTTTATGAGCCGAAGCAGAGCTTCGCAAAAGCAGGGTGGTTTGACACCTCGTAAAGTTGTGATCCCAAATTAACTGTGCCACCCCTTAATCACCGGGAGAGCGTACGGGTATTTTAATCACATGTCATGAGAGAAATATACGCTGGTGCGTTTTATAGAAGGGAGGGAAGGTAATACATGCCACTTTTAAATCCTAGTTTTCTTTTCTAGCACTCCTTCATGTAGTAAACCACCATTTTCTTGGCTCAATTATGGCAGTGGACTCCCTGGAGACATAGCTGGGGGCCCAGGGAAAGGGATCCCACTCAGAATGGCAGAAAAAATGAATATATGGTGCATGGTTTATCTGAAAGCAATTAGCTTAATTTTATTGAGTTCTTGAAACATAATGAGTTGGAATTCAGATTTTTAAAACCAGTTAAGCGCGCCCGAGTGTTTTACCTGGTTTAGACTCCTTACGAGATGTGTCTCATGCACTAGCCTCTTTTTATAAGAAAAGGAATCTAGGCACAGCTGAAATATTCTTCGATTTAAGTTTCCATCAAAATTTACATGTGGTTAAAAATAGATTTTATGTATCCTGAAAACAGTAGAAGAATGAAAAATCCATTCCCTGTGCAGTGCCTGAAATCCTATGACAGTAGCAGTAGGAATCTGACCATAGGGAAAAAATACTGGCTTTACAGTCAGTGCTGTGGAATCGTAGAACCACAGAATGGTTTGGGTTGGAAGGGACCTTAAAGACCATCCAGTTCCAACTGCCCTGCCATGGGCAGGGACACCTTCCACTAGACCAGGTTGCTCAAAGCCTCATCCAGCCTGGCTTTGAACACTTCCAGGGATGGGGCATCCACAGCTTCTCTGGGCAACCTCTTCCAGTGCCTCACCACCCTCTCTGGGAAGAACTTCTTCCTGATATCCAATCTAAACCTCCCCGCTTTCAATTTAAACCCGTTAAAGCTGAAGAACGCAAAAGTAAGCCATGAAAAAATAATTAACTTTCAATAATGCAAGAAGTAAGCATTTGTAGCTGATGTAGATATTTCTGCTTACAGTGCATTATCAGTATTGATTATGAATTTTTTAAATAACACCAGTTTTGTGAGTCTCTTGGGACTCATTCCAGAGGGTATCAGGAACTGCTACAGCCATCATATATGCTGTAGTTTTCCCAGCTGAGTAATTGCACCTGTCCAGAGGTTGGGTTTCACATTGGTTTAAACCATTATTGCACCATGTTAAGTACACTACTCATTTTTTCATAAAGATTGCTTATTAATATTTGGAGCAATTCACCTTCAGCGTATCACAGGACCGCAAAATGGACTGTGCTCCTCCCACTGTTCCTTATTCCTCCCTGGCCCTGGAGCACTGACTGACACTCCACGCAAGGCAAAATCAGCATTAGGAGATGAAAGTGCTGGAGTCTGGACAGAAAAGTGCTGGACAGAAAAGGTAAGGCTGCGGGACTGCGCCCTGCGCTTTCCCACCCCCCTCGCCTACACCCTGCAATGCTCCCCTAGTCCCGCTGAATTTAAACCTCTAGCAGCTCTGGTTTGTGGCCAGGGTTGGTCCTTAGCGCCTTCTTCCCTACCGTCTCCCCCAGGAGGTGCCTCATGAAACATCTCTGAGCTGCCCCCGCTCATCAGCCAGCCACCACGTCGGCCGCTGTGCTCCTGCTATGGGCACGGCTGAAGGTCCCCTCCATGAGACTTACCCACTCTGTCCCCTCCTCCTGGACTCAAACGTGGGTTTCTGAGGGCTTCCTAAGGGGGAGCTTGCTCTCTGGTGATTTGGGTATTTCTGAGACTTGCCCTACAAGCAAATCCCAAAGGAAGGTCTGAGCTTCTCGGCAAGTGCTGGCTGACCTATAGGCAATCCCACTGCTGGCTGTGGGGACTGGGAAATGAAGTCCTCCTCTTGTGGCTAAGCAGCTTTAATTTTTTAGGCCTCGGATGTCTTTTTTCCTTATTTTAGCCAAAAATGCTGAAAACGGCTCCTCTTTCTGCCGGCTCCTAGGAGGATGCCACCTTCCCTACTCATCTTGACATTGCACAGCTATGAGGCCAGGTCTGAGACGGAGCGTTTAGCCCAGGGGATCAGCTGAGCAACTGAATATGTTGTCAAAGGCATGAGAAATTCAAGATACTGGCAGGTAGAGAAACACAGGCTACAGTTTGTGGCCTACAGAACAAATACTGGAAAGCCAGGGTGTCAGGCTATCATGGAAAAAGAAAAGCATTGCCATGACAAGCCTTACTCCGATGCTAGAGGAAACATGGGTATAAGGGACCAGAGGAGGTGAAAGGAAATACAGGCTTGTTTTTCATTTTTAAAACGTTATAAATTCCAACTAACACCCATCCATTTTTAATGCTTGCTTTTAAAATGTTAAAAATTTCAACTAACACTCATACATTTTTAATTCACACGAGCTTCTAACAGCTCAGTAGATGTTTTGGTAGAAGAAAAAACAAAGTCTGAAGAAGATGCATTGCACTCAATGTCTAATAAACTGCAGCCTACAAAGAAACTTCTGGTTTGCCTTCCTATCTGTCCTCCGCAAGCATCCTGCCACAACTGCCCTCGGTTGGTTGAGATCTACGTGCAGAACCTGCCATCTGCCAAACTCCGAAAGCACTTTTCCCTCTGGTATGAAATAACTGCATTTCTTGGGTTGGAGTCTACACTGTTCCCTTAAAAAGGGGTAGATTAGGTAATGAAAGATGCAGACAATAAAATTTACACATTTGAAAATGGCCTAACTTTTGTGAGTCCTTAAGATGTAACTTTGATTTGAGACTCTCAGAAGCGTACATTTGTAGCCTGCATCTGACAAACAACACAATTACCATTTCCATTCCTGCACACAGATTTCTAGAGGGGTTATGCTTTCTCTTTTAAAATACTGCATTTTCAAAGATCTCTCCCGTAACACAAGGCACTTCCAAGTCTTTCACTTCTTAAAGTGGAAGTAGTGTTGCTCAGTGACACCATTTTAGATGCCATTAGAGACTATTTTCCTAAAATGACACTAGTCACTACCCTTTAGGGCATTTTAGCATTAAATGGAGGAACACCTTTCTACTTGGCTGCAGCTCCCTCACCCCTCCCCTGGCAAGAAGAGGGGCAAAGGGCCTCCTCCAGAGCAGAAAGCCCTGGGTTAAGCGCAGTGCTCAGCACTGCTGCCTGGCTGCCCGTGTTTGAGGTTTATGTTGCCTCGTACACGTTAACGGGGGGAAACCAGTCACAGTGACGTGGTACAGGAGAAACTAATCTGTGGGTAGCGAGCCATCGCAATGCCCCCGTGTCTCTTCTTTAAATGCTGTCAGTGGTACAGCCTTATTCTGAACAGTGAAAGAAAAACTGTGGGATCACTGAACTGCAGGATACAGACATAAATGTACCACACTAATGGGCACAACGGCAGGGGAAGGCTGCATCCCCCCTATTCTTACAGGTAAATCTGTGCCTGTATTGAGCTTTCTTTTACTTAGGCAAGTCCCTGTTTTTGCCTGTGTGTTGGGGAATAGCTGTTATATTTCTGGAAGTAAGGCCTCCCTGGGGTTTTTATAAACGCTCAGAAAAACAAGAACCTTCATAAAAATGTTATGCTGTGCTCAAGTAGGTATTGCAGTCCTGTAAGGGTCCCTAGTCCCAACCACTGCAGTAGTGTGTTTTCATAAGGCAGAGCGTAACACAGAGGTAGAAGAGCTGTGTGATTCTGCTGAGTTTTAGCTACAGTTTCTGCTCCCTTCTGTTTGTTCACATAAAAATGGAAAGCTGTCTCTAAACAATACCACCACCACCAACATACTTACAATAACATTTGAGAAAGCAACCCCAACCATCCATAAAAACAATCGTGGTTGCTTTGCTAATATGTTGCCTGGAGATAAAACCACCCAGACTGTAAGAAGAATGAACAGCAACAGAGGTGACACAAGAGGTAGGAGTCCTTCATACAAAGAATCATTCTTCAGTGTTTTCTTTAAATGTGCTCTGTAAATAAATACAATGATTTTATGGAGTAAGAAAATTTATCCATGCTTTTTCTGCACAGTAATTTCAAACTCTGGCCTAAACTCAGCCAAGAATTCATCTTGAAACGCAACTACCTGTGCAAATGTGCTAGATACCCAGACATTTTATGAGAAATTGCAGGATACCCAGGTAACATACATTTCTGGGGTGAAATTATACTGGTTTATTCACATAGCTTCTGGGCAGCTTCACCCACTCATCATCACCTGGCAATGGACCACTAAGCTTACACCAAGTGAGCTGCAGTACTCTGCTGAAGTTGTCATCCACATGCACACCATGCAGGCTTGCTGTGAACTCAAATATATATACTTTTAGAGCACGAAACTTCTGAATGAGACATAAAATTACTTCAGCCAATAGGCCCCATGTTTTCAGCTGGCAACACAGTCAAGCACATGGCTGGCAGGCATTGCTGTTGTTCAGGTCTAAAGGTGATGCTGATAGACAACCCTGCACCTTGCCGAAGTACAGCCTAAAGAGGAGGCTTTTTTTGCTAATTAGAGTACAGGAAAATTAATGATGCATTGTGTTTTCTTGGATACTTTAAGCTGTCTTTTAAAGGCAGGCCTACTAAAGGTTGCAAATGACTATTTTCTGTCAGCTAGGAAAAGAGTAAACTAAGATCAACAGCTTTTGCATGTATCTTGCATCTTTCTTACTCAGGCAGAACTCACTGAAAGGTTATAAAAGGAGTAGGAGGTTTAATTTACTAAAGGTCACTACCATTAAAACATTTCTTCTTACCAATAGTTCAGAAACAATTCTGTGTTTGAAGCATAGTGGGAAATGTCTTGCTTAAAATCTCTGAATGTTTGTATTTATAGAAACAGCTAGACAAAAATCCAATAAATATCTTTCGCATTCCCAAAAAAGAATATTCTTCTGATAAAATACCAACTGAGAACAAGCAGTAGGATGAAGAAACAGAGGAGATGATTGGAAAACTCAAATCTCTCATCATAAAATAGCTTTGTTGTGCATCCTTCAAGCAAACCTGACTGGGTGTTTAAAATTACTGTGCTCTTCTGTTCAGAGGAACGATAAACCCACCGGAAAGCTTGAGCGAAACTATGTCAAATGATGACTTGAAAAGGAAAACACTAAACAAAGTCCTGACATAAGAGGAAAGACAACAGAAACAATGTTCATCGAGGTACTTGCTGCTACTGCCAAGGACTGACATGCCCAAGGTGCTGTCCTCCCAGTCCTCCCCAAACTGGAGTCCCTTGCACCACTGGTCCTCAGCTCTCCCCAGCTTCTGCTCCCAGCACCCTGCCCCAAAGCCCAGCCTTTCTGCAGGTCCTCAGCCTTTCCTGCCCCACATGTCCGGACCCTCCACTCTTCCTGCCCCAAACTCGGGGCTATTCATGCTTATATTAACTACACTGAGTACTGTGACATTAAAAGGGCTATGTAGGAGCGATGTGTTATTGTCTTATAGTCTCTCCAAAATGTAAATGTTAATATTATTTCCACTAATTCCTGAATACAGGCAGTGGCAGGACACTTAGGACCTGAGAGACCTGATGTGACAGATGAGTGAAATCAGCTAGGAAACACTAGTGGAAGGCAGGCAGCAGGAACAAAAAGTAGGCCATGGGAGCATAAACTAGCTGGGTATAAAACTCCTAGGTGCAGCAAGCCAGCTCTTAGATGTAATCACAGCTTGCCAGCTGCCTGGCTTGTATCCGATGGCAATTATCTGCAGACTGCATACGGAGGAGAGTATTACAGAAGGATCTGGAAGACAGTAAAGGACTTCATGGAGAGCAGGATGATCAGCTACAGGATTTTACCTAACGCAGGCAGAAGCTACAAATCACATTTGACTGCAAATAAAACACAACGTTTGTAACTACAGAGCTTTCATCAGTTTGCTGTGCAGGACCAGTGTGAGGCTGCCCGGAGAACAGCAAGTGAAAGGAAAAGGAAAGGAGTTATAAACATGGAAAAGAAACAGGTCAGATGCTGAAAATTCACCAGCAAATCCTTTCACTACCTTATCAGGACAGCATCTGGCTGAAAGAAGCTAGGCTACTTCCAGTATTACATTTATCTCTCAAGTAAGGAAACCATTATATGTACAGAACTAAATAGGAAGGGATAGAACTTATTTAATGTTAACTTACCTGTGAATGTTGTATAGTGTTTGTGGAAATGAAAGAAGTAAACTGAAGCCTGGAAGAGAGAAAGATTCATATGTAATGATGACACAGTCCTGCTACACAGATGACCTCAGAGTTTTCTCATATGATAACAGATCTAGCGTGCCATTTTTAAAATGACTCGGTATTCCTGTACTCATTACAGGATACGAACTGAGTTTGGAGGCTTTAGGCAATAATAAAACCTTCCTCATTTTTCCAGAAGTCAGCTGCTAGAAATAACTGCTGATAAAGATTTTCTTGTGTCATGAGTGACAAGAGCAGAAAAGATTTTTTAAAATCCTGATGTAGTTAATAAGTAGGATCAGTTATTTGTCATACAGGTTCCCCTGCTGGACCCAAGAAAGGTCACAGCCACATTTTGTATGAGCAAAATTTGTTTATGTAGAAAAACCCCAAAGTCTGACACCAAAAGCCTTTTGATGGAATATGTAAAGACAATTAAGCTCAAACAGGGCTTCTCACATCACTGGAGAAATAACAGTTTTATAGTTCAACATACTAAGGTTTAACTCATGATCTGCTTTGCTGTAACAATAGCTGAAATGAATGGCCATCTTTTGAACGAGTGGGGGTTTTTACGTTTGGGGTTTTTTTAACACAGCTGTGACCTTTCTGAAGCTCAGCTTTAACCCACAAAGGACAAGGAATTCCCTTTTGCTAACGCTGCGTTAGCAACACAGCTGCCAGCAGTTGTAGAGCTGCTTGAAGACCCAGTCGTACCCCTTCTAACACCTGCCTCCCAAATACGTTGGTCCACCCAAGGATCAAAGAAGACCTCCAGCAAGAAGTGGAAGCTTGAAGTTTAAACAAAAAAAAAGCACTCTAATGTGGCAAACCTTCTGGTTTTACCTTAAAAAAAAAAAATCTCATTTAAGAAACACAGTGTACTGTTTGTACAGCAAAGTTGCAAACTTTAATCTCATTATTAGAAATAAGGAAAAATAAGAATGAACAGAGGAAAGAACTGATTTCACATGACTATACTGGGGCTAACGCAGCACAGGAGACTCTCACAAAAGGTCAGTGTTTACCAGTCAGTCCTTATCAAAGACATACCCAAGTGTTTAGCACGCTCTGGCCAGAGTGGCAACTCAAGACAAGGAAAACTAAAAAAAAGCAGGAATAGTGGAGATCAGGATAGTCAGAAAACAGAAGAAGTAAAAAGGGATGCAGTAGATAACCTATTTCTCCAGTCTTTCTGGTTATCTTTTAAAGAGGAGGAAAGAGAGAATTGGGGGAAAAATAAGATTATCCAGCCTGTAAATAATTTCAGGTATTGCATTTTTGCATATTTACTTCTTGGCTTTCCTTTTTAAAACAAGTAAGGTGGAGAGCTCTGCTTCTTTACTGTAGCAGGAGCTCTGTATGAAACAGCTGAAGGATGTGCAATTTAAGTAAGTAATATCCCAAGTATTCTGTAAATATATTTCTAAAATTTGCAAGCTTAGTGCCTCCAGAATGAGCTGTGTTTAATGTGCACTCCAGTAAGCTATGTTTTCTATTAGGCAGGGAGGGCTAGTTCAATAAAATCTTGAGTTACGTACAGCAGTTCCAACATCTGTATCGCATTAGAGCAGACATGAGACAAAACATTGACTCTTGAGGTTAAATCTAAATTTCCTGCTGCAATCCTGCAGTTTGATTTGTTAGGAGAAAAGCAACCAAGAGGAACAGAAATAGAGACTAGAACTAGAAATAGAATTCAAAGAGCAATCTTTGCCAACAATTTGTTGTTTTTATGAAGTGCCATTTTAGTTAGAAATAACACACTGACCACAAACAATCCCCCAGCTAGCTAAATGCCACTTTCTGAGTGGGGCCGTTACACCAGTTACTCCTCTGTATTTTTACAGGACACTGCTTTTAGCAGAGTGAGAGCTGAGGATGCAGTAGGGGAGGCAAAGGGTGTTCCCCTGTTTCTTCTGGGATTTTCAAAATTCCATCATTTCCTACAACATGTTGCTTTCCCATCTTTTTTTAGCTAAGGAGGCCTGGCTTGGGGGCTGCTTTTGGAACTCATTAAGTCTGCTTTTTTAATTGGCATTAAGGATCTCTTTGTGCCCAGGAGCTAAACTGCTCCTTCCGCATTGCTGCCATTCCCTGCTGGTCTGGGGAACAAAAGGTGCAGCCTGGAAAGCAAACCCACTGCTGCCTCCCTGGCTCTCAGCCACCCAGGCACTGCCCAAGTGATGAGCATGGAGCTTGCTTTGTTTTTAAGTGTCCTAAAAGCACATATTTTATTTTAAAATCATTTAAAAAACCAAGTTTAGCGTAGTAGACATTTTTAACACATTACAGAAAATAGAACTCCTCAAGTGCTTATTAGAAGTATTACTGCTGCTCCAGTATTTTTTTATTTATCCTTCAATATTTTCCTCCCATTTTCCAGCTGATTTAAATTCTGAGACCCAACTGTAAGAACACAGGCTTTTATTAAAGGCAGAAATACTAAAGCACAGATGGGTGGCACAGATACACCCAGGGAATTCTTGTGTCACACTAGGCTGAAGGTATCAAGCCCAAATCCTCGGATTTAGGTACAATCCTATGGTCAGTCCTCTGCCTTGCACTATCTTGACCCCCTTTTTAGACAAATAAGCATTTGTAAAGCTCCTTATCAGGCATTATTTTGTTCATATTAAAAAACCAACCAACCAACCAAACCACAATGCATTCAGCAATTCAGGATTAGAGACATATCAGGAATAAAGGCATTATCTTGTTTTCCAAATATATACATATATACACATAAACACACAGATACATACCCATGTACACAGACATGCATATATGTATACACATGTGTGTAAAAGGGATCAAAAAGATAATTCTCATCAATTTTAGTGACAACCTTAGATTTCATTTGGTGCTTTCAAATTCAATTCCAAAACAGCAAGATGTGTGGTGTTGCTGAGTGAATTAAAAAAAAATAAAGGCTAGCATGTGATGGATACCATGGGACACTTAAACCCTACGTTAGTCTAGATTAACAGTAATGTATTTAAGTTTAGTTATATGAGGGCATCTTAAACCCTGATGTAACTAAAGGTTACCGAAGACCTGCAGACAGGTTGTTTCCATGACACACTGCAGTTACTTAGTGTGGCTGCAGTACTTGAGTTAATTTAAGCATTTCTGCAAAATACAGACTTGTTCACTGTAAATAGAGGGCACAGCCAGAAACAAACTGCTGATACTACTGTCAGTTCTAGCAAATGCTATTTCAGTCACCTCACACTGGCGTTCAGACAAAGGTAGAAAGCCAGGTTCCTGAATACACCAAACTTCAGAATGTCAACACCACTAAATAAAGAAGCAACTCAAAGTAAGTAGCCAAGACACCTAAACCACTGTTTTTAAACAAATTATACTCTTTCGAAGGAAGGACAAGGTTTATCTTCTCCAGGCCTCTGCTACAGTAAGTCACGTTTGTTGCTAAATTGCTGGCAAGTAAACATCCTTAAACCATCCTCAGAAAAGCACTGAAATATTAATTCTTAATATTAATATTAGCTCTTCCTGATAGTTAAAAGGTCAAGAATGAGTCAGTGCAATACAGGGATTAATGTTAGGTTAACACGGCGCTGGAAACTGCAGGAATTTGTTCAGGAAAGTACCCTTCCATCCCTGCTGTATCTCCCCCAAAAAAGACGCCCCATAGCATTCCTTACATTTGGGAGGCAGTGAAGAGGCCTGTGCAGACTTTCTTCTGGGCATACTGCAGAAGCTGAGCTTAGTAAAAATCAACTCTTTAACAGTAGGCAGTTTTTGCATTTCAGCCTACAAATGAAGTACTACCACTCTCCCCACTTGTTCTTCAAGACAAAGAACACCATGAAAACAAAAACAACACAAGAAGATTGCCCACACCTCCCCATGGCCACCTTCCGCATACTGCTTGGCCTTTCTATCTCTAGGTTATTAAGTCATCATAGTCAATGTTTGCTTTAAAGAAGTGGGATGTTACCATTTACCTTTTTTAGCAGACAGACAAAAAAAACCCCAAACAAACAAACAAATAAAAACGTAGGCCTCAGTATTATCTTGGAAAAATCTTTAAATATTTTTTTCTAGTTTTTATCTGAATTTCTTCCACATTTAGAGCCACTAAACACATGAAAATATCTTAACACACTGAACGTTTAGCACACTGATCACTGCCTGGAAGCAAGCTGCATCAAAAGGTGAACATTTAGAAGCACTTGTAAGTGGAACAGCAGCTTTTTATGGAACAGTGCGATTTTCTCAAGCATGTCTTGAGAAGACAACTCTTCTAATTGGTTGTGCAAACAGATAATTGCATATTGAGCTGTCCACTAACTATAAAATTACATTTTATTATTAGATAAAATGGCAAACTTAGAACCACTCAGTAATTGGGGAAAAAAAAAAAAAAAGCTTAGAAAATGAGTATATAATTTTCAGACTTAATTGAGCCTGTAAAGTCTGAATACATTAAGCAATTTAGGACAGATGAAAAATACACCCAAACAGGTCTACACAGTACTAAATGATTTTACAGGGATTAAGAGCACAGTGTAAACATGAGCACTGTTTTCATGCACAAAGTTGATGTATGCTTTGGATGTTTAGCATCTAAGACACTTCTTGAGTATAAAGATTGTAAAGGGACACATTTATCATGCTTGTTGATTTTATAGCTTATTTTCAGTGGCTAAGGAAGTACACACTGCATTTATCTCTCTCGAACTGAGCTGTAAGCTAACAATTAGCATTTGGAGGGATTTAGTACAGACTGAGAAATTAGTTTATGGATGCAGATGCTTCTCTGATGTAGTCCTGTCCACACAGCACATACACATTGTTCTCTTTTTCTGGGCACAGAAAGAATCGAGCACCAGAGAAATGATGCCTTTATTTGAAAAGCCCAGGCTGGCTTCCAGAAGGACTTGTCCAGGTGAGTTCCCTTGTTTGACCTTCTTCTGGGGCTCCCACTACCCGTGAAACAACTCCTGACAGCTAACACCACCAAACCCATTCCCACTTGTAATTAGCATCCTGTGACACTGTTCTGCCTCCAGCCTTCAGCGCTCTGGTTTTCTGGGTTATTGTTCTGACTGGTTCAGGGTAGTCACTCCAAACATGAACTCAACATTTTTTTCTATATATCTCGAGTGACAGGTGAGTATTTCACACCCTTTACTTCAACGAGGTCTCCTACAATCTGTCACAACGATGCTTTAATAAATGTTAAACTGGTGACAGACACACAGAAGCCAACTCGTGTTAACCACACTTCTCGAACAAGGCTAGTCAAAGCCTGTCGGAGTGGTAACATTTTGAAAACATATCACTTAATGTTTAATCATTCAACTATCCATCAGTAAGGCAGGACCATCAGCCACTTTGCAATGAGAACAGTAGGCAATCGCTACAGAATGCCTTATCCATATGAGGCAGAAACAATTTATAATTTGACCACAGCCCCCTAAACATTTCTGATGCTGAAAAAAGGGCAGGTGGATGTGTAATTACACAGAGGAGGACCTCTGTGTCCTCCTTTGATTGACATTACACAGGGGACAGTGTAAGGACAAGGCAATGTTTTACATTGATAAGTGTGCTTTCCCACTATGACAAAATTCAAATACTTGGCATGTTTCAAATGTTGTGGTCTTATCATTAGTTTTTTGCTTGCTGCTGTTATGTTTTCATTTATGTATTTACTCCTCATTTTATATATTTAAGTAGCTGAGAGAAGGAGTGAATCTCAAGGAGCACACGCTCTGAAAAAGTCAGCACAGAACCCAACCCAATACACAATATAGGAAAAAATTCTGAATGCTTTGGCCTCATCTCTAAAAGAAAGTTCAAGTTTCAGATCTCTGACAGATGTTAGTATTCCACTCACATTTCATGGTCCAACCTGTACTTCCAAAATTTGTCTCAGCTTTGCCACAGGCTTCAGTAGCCAGATCTGGGCACTGTTGACCAGATAGAGCGGACTCAAATGTGCCACCATGTCTGGATTACAGAACTATCTGCCCCATGTGTCATGCTTCAGTGGTCCTTTAGTTACAAAGCCTGTTCTCACGGTTGCAATTAATACTGAGGAGGAGCAGGAATCTTCCCGTGCATCCAGGAGTCATTTTCCAACCTGGCTTGCTAAGGAATGAAGTTAACACGGTAACACTTTGCTTGATTGTGTGCATCCCACCGTAACTTCTGAACCCTCTGGTCAATTCTGAACAAATTGAATAGACTAAAAGAAATTTCCAGTAAATTGCATGGAAATGAACAGCCAGGTAGAGGAAAACAGACATATAAATGTCTCCAGTGAGGAGAGGATTGCAGCCTGAACTCAAATTTTATTAGACATTATGAAAACTATCTCAGTGAGCACAAGTATGAATGTTGCAAGAATGGGAAATGCTTCATTCAGAAAATGCACCTATTACAGGTCATTTAATTGCAATGTGAGGCAGGAACCATCATCAATTAGTAATGCTGCTCCCTGAACTACTGATGTTTACCTGTCAGTGAAAATCATCTTATGAAGTCTATGGCATTAATTGTGGTACCAGACTTCATGCGTGGCATTGATTGTTTTAAAACGCTTATTGTAAATATTTTATATTGCTCTCAACCCGATAGCACAGTGACAGAGAATGCCAGGCATCCGGGATACCCTGGTGGGGTGAAAATAAACGATAGCCCTCTCCCCAGTGCTGCCCTTCGAAGGGACCCTAGTTAGCCAGATAACGCTATGGGACAACTGTGGTTAAATCCCAAGAGAGCTTTTGGAGTGTCATCTGCAGGAGACTTGCTGGGAGCAGAAGTAATTAGTTCTGGCTGAGCCCACAGGCACGTAACTTTAGAAAGGTCTGGCTGCTTTCATGCCAGGAGAAGAAAGGCATTTCTGTCTAGCAGTCATGACACCACGCTCTGGAAACAGGAGAATGGTCTTGTTTGGTGTCCAGCTAGGTGTGTGTCTTGAGGCTTCAGGTTGCAACTACCTTCACTGCCTGTGAAAATGACAGCTGTTTGCTGGGCAAGTGAAAAAATCCCATAGAATACTATGCAGAAGTTTCTCCGATTCACAGAGGAGTCCTCCAAGGTCACTGCTCAGCAGCCCACGACTTGGCCTTCCTACAGGTGTTCACAGCATGCTAGACAGTTCCCAGGGACATACGTAAAGCTCTCCCTTGGGCGGCTTTCCTAAAACACCTAATCTAAACGCTGGTATCGCTGCACTTTTATGTCTATCTTTGTGTGTTCTGGCCGCTGATAAGAATTCCATTATTTTCAGTGAGTGAGTGTCACCTGGTGATACCACAGCTTCCTCTGAAGAGGTGTTTTTGCAGAGTTCATCCTTAGGTTATACGTGGGCTAGTCTTTTTTTTTTTTTTCCTCTCCCCCAGAAACTCCAGGAAAGACATCTGAAAAACTCCACTCTGGTGCATCTTGTTTGGACTTCTTCCCACTCCAGAAGGTCCTAGCTCAAGCCCAGCTGTTCTCAGCGAAGTGGCGGCTCAGCAGCTGAACTCCCTTTGTGTACAGAACAGTAAAAGCACGCAACGAATGCCAAGTATTGATGGAGCAGCCACAGGTTCATTGTTAGAAGGACCACTAGTGACTACTAAATGCCATCAGATGGTTTAGGACAGCCAGTTACAGTTTAATGGCTCCTCTCGGGGTCCTGGGAAACTAACTCATAAAAAGCATCAGAGGCCCGCTACACTGCTTTGGTTTTTAACTAGCCACAAAGGCATTTAACTGAGCATGCCAGAGAGGGGGCTCTTGCACACTGATGGATCTGGCTGAGCAAGGCACACTTCCTGCAGCCTCTCTAAAGGAGAGAATAATGTAATCTTCCTGGCTGCTCAGACCCTGGTGTATGTTAGACCGATGCTTTTTCTGCAGTCACAGTGGGGTCCTGCTATTTACTGCAAAGTTCTAAAAATGTCACATACCCATATTCACTGCACACAGGTTATTCAGTGATAACCACCTTAATTGCTATTGCTGAGCTGAGATTCAAACCTGTGGTGAAATGGCAGTGCTTTCTGGATCAGCACGATCTTCCGTGGAAGGATTCTACTTTTTTAATACTTAAGTTTAATGTCTGGTTTTAAGAGAATTACTAAGCACTATGACAATTTTGTAATATAGAGTCAACCAAGGTAATTTCTTGCATACTTTAAACCCATATTTAACTACAACAAGGCAACTTTTGCAGCATTATTAATGGCATCGTAGATAGTGCGTAAGAGACAAATGTTTTTAAAGAAATCTTTTGGCTCTTCCTATGCCTACTCTGCTTAGGACAGCAATGGAAGAAATACTCAATTTTCTGCTCAGGGATCCATTCACACAAGCATACCACATGAGGCAGAAGCAGTATTTCTTTTCAATGCTAATGGAATAGTCCATCAAACCTTGCTTTGCAGCTGGTTTTGGTGGAGTATGAGAAAGGATGCTTGCTCCTACAGATCTGATGACACCAACATGCCTCCCTACCACAAACCTTATGTTGAACAGCTTGAATGAAACCCTCATCCATGGCTTCCCAAGCGCAAGGGAAGGCATCAGTGTACTCACTGAACGGGCTGTCACGTGCCTCAGTGACAGGAATAAAAGGAGCCATGCGCGTAGCAGAGAATGAGAGTGTCCAATGGATTAGCCTGTGCTTGCACCCAACGCCAACGCAGGCCTAACCTGCCACTTCTGGGTGACCCAGCGTCCATCTCTCCCGGGCTTGCAGCGCTCCTTCGAGAGCACAAATCACTCCTCATCCCTCAGTGACCTGCCAGTCACCAGAGGCCATTTTATAGCTCTGTCAAGCTAATTCCTTGACTACTGAAAAGGCAACACTATTTTTATCTCTTCCTTTCTTCCTTTTCCTCAGCGTGCCCAAAACAGGCCTGACAAGAGAAAGACACTACAATCTTGGTCACGCACAGTCAGTTTCATACTCTGGGTAAAGCACAAAGGACTGTCAAAACCATGTCCTTGTACAGGCTGCTCATAAAAAGCACAGCCTGGACACAGGGTCCTTTCCAATCTGTGAATTCTGGAAAGCATGGCTGAGTCTGGAGAAGGTAGCTGCCAAAGACCCCTCCATGGGAAAGGGTGGTGAGAGCACATGTCAATGCAGTGGGTTCAAAAGACCGCCCCCAGAACACTTAGACAGCTCCGAGTCAGAGCTGGTGTTGGGTGAGTAATTATATCCAAGCCCTCCATTTGGCTCAAGGACTGAAGACATTTCTTGGGATGTAAGTCTAGGCTGTCTGTGTCAAATGCTTCTTTTTGGTGCCCTCTTCTCATCATTTGGATGTTCATATAAAAATCCCTAATATTTATATGCTAATTTCTTCACCTTCCAAGCAACACATCGAAGCCATTTCACATACACACATTTTTACCTAAGACTACCATGTTTTTAAGTCATTTTTTTCTTGTTCTCAGTCTAGCTATAGCTTATTTCAAACAACACTGACAGTGTCAAATAATGAGCAAACAGGCTATCGCTGTGCATTAAAAATGCATCACTTCAGTTCGGAAAGTAATGCTAAAGAAGAGTTTAGAAACCACCTACTCTTTTTCAGCTTTACAGTTGTGCCTTCTAAGATTATTTAAATAATGCCTTTATTCCTTCTAACCATAATGTTTTGGAACACAGTATGCTGCAGGCCAAAACATTAAACTTTTACTGTATGTATATGTGAGCAACATTTTTACCTGAGTGGCATGAGGAGTTCTGAGACTTTGAGAGCCAGCCTGCCAGTCAGCCAGCACACAGTACTGGACTGCACATGCAGGTGAGGAACATTTTCTGTATTACTCATGTGCAACAGAGTAATTCAGTGAGGAAAAATGTTTCCAAAATCATCTGCTTTTTGAAAGTTTTCCAGTATTAGCCCTTTTAATCAGCTCATGTGGGTTTTTGACCAACCAACACAAAAAGAAAAAAAATTATGAAAAAATCTAATCAAAATCAAAAAATGAAAAATATTAAAATTAATATTAAAATTATCTAATAAAAATAATTTGAAAACAGGACAATTTTCCAGGGATCTGGACACTTACCTATTAGCAAGATTACTAATGCATCTGTGATGTAATAACCAAATAGGAAAGGCTTCTGCCAGACTTCCACACCAACAGCACCAGTGAGCAGATATGCTGCAATTAATACCTATAGAAAA
Organism: Eurypyga helias; assembly: GCF_000690775.1. Taxonomy (NCBI): domain Eukaryota; kingdom Metazoa; phylum Chordata; class Aves; order Eurypygiformes; family Eurypygidae; genus Eurypyga; species Eurypyga helias. Next base: position 35,598 of record NW_010251953.1, on the reverse strand, counting down.
AAGGATAAAGGATTTCCAATCCATTACTTCTAAAGGCACAGAATTTTGCTTATGATCTTAGTACAAATCCAAGAGTAAAAAAAACATGTTTCTTTCCTCCCGTCTCCATTTTATAGGACCTCATGCTGCCACCCCAAAACAATTACCTCTAAGCAGTAAACAGCTTCTGAGGTCATGAACAAAATAATTTTAAATGTATGAAATACAGTAAGCATGCAACTTGCCTGCTAATGCATGCATCTGTTTGCATTCGGTAAGCATTACTGACATATCTTTTCAAAACACCCCATTTCTAAACCCCTTCTTCAAGCCAGGTCTCCCCACTGCAAACATACTTTCTCATATTTGCATACAGACTTCAGAATTAACAATGTGGTTATTTTTGCAGCTTATCCCCCTGAACTGATCATATCAGAATAACTGAGCTCACCTGAAAAAATAAAAAATGCAATTGAATGTGAAGAAATAAGAAGAAGGGGAAAGAGCTGAAGTCTTCCCTGATTTTTCATCTGGTTGACAGACAATGTCATTACAGGACACAGCAAGAAACAAGCAGTCAAATGTCATTAGGAGTAAAAGGACTCCAAACAGAAGACTCCTGAGCCACTCACCACGCTGAATTCCCACCAGTTTCAGCAGTGATGCAAATGCAGTTTCTACTCTCTGGTCAAGAGTTACTTTTGTGACCCAGCTGAGGTCAGATATCTTAATGCAATCACAACCTTATAGCTCCTACAGCTGTAACCTCCACACCCCCTGCACTGCTTGCAGCTGCGCTGCCTACCCACAGCTTCTGGCACAAATTGCTCCAGTTTGACCGTTTTAGGTGTGTAATGTGCAAGTACTGAATGTGATACTGGGGTTCCCAAGCCCTTGTGCCCTTGATGCCACCTCCTCAAAGGACCCCCTTCTCCTTCGAAACCCTTTTTCTGGCTTAGCCCAGGCTACCCAGTCTCTGCAGCCCCTTCCGCTGCCGGCACCCAGCTAGCAGGACTGCTGCCCCACTCCTCCTCTAGCCTATTTTTGTTTTCAGCTCTTGAGTTTTTTGCTGTAGGGTCCATAAGGGGCTCTATGTTTCACGCTACAGGTCTCAGCCTCCTGAACTATTCTAGACTGAATCACTAACATTTACTTTAGCTCTAAATGAAAACAATTATGTTAATGCCATTTAGAAGACCGCATATCCATATATCGATTCCCAGGTAATATGCAGTAACTTTTATTTTTTTGGTTCAATACAGATCTCCTTCTAGGATGACAAATATTTTCAAGCTTTACTTGTATGATAGATTTTACTCTTTTAAGTTTTTTAAAATACTCATTTGTTATTATTATAGTTTACCGCTATGGTTTTTCTTCATTTTTAACTTCAACAAACATATTTCACAGTATTGTTTAGGTTGGAAAAGACCTTTAAGATCATTGAGTCCAAATGTAAACCTAGCACTGCCAAGTCCACCAGCCTTCCAACATAAATTAACTGCTTTAATTTAAAGATACACTGAAAATCTTTTCTTCTGGGTAACAGGCTGTTTAAGAACACAGATTAGTAGAACTGATGCCCATTAAACTCCCTATTACACCTAGATATCACTATATTTGACTTCACTTTCTTCTTCACTCTAAATTCAAGATTCTTGCTCTATCGATATGCAACTTTTAAAGAGTTTTGCTTGAATAGGGCATTGCAGAATTGGATGTTAGTTAGAATTGTCGCTGCAAAAACAAGCAGCACAACAGATCTGCAATGGAGAAGAGCAGGCACTAGTATGAAAGTTATATCTTGGGCCACTGAAAACAGAGTCAAATTTCTGGTCTAAATGAAGGACGTGTATAATAGGTTTTGCAACTGACTACAACAAAGCTAACATTTGGCTTTCTGAAGAAATTGCATTATGTTATCCATAAGACATGACGGATAGACTCCTGGTCTCATCAAAGTTGATGGCAAAACTCCAACTGGCTTTGATGGAGCCTGAATTTACCCTCACACGTTGAATCCTGGATAGACTTTTCTGGCAAGTGATGAAAGAGGAACTTCAGTACTACCGGTTATTACAGTCAGTACTTCTGGCAGTGCAGTCATGAGCATCACTGTCAGATGTTAGCACACCTCTAGAAGAGGAGTGTCTATGCAACGGGCTCTCTCGAGGGAATCCCCTGCCCTGGGATTCGGTGATGCAGCACTCGCAGGTTGAGATTGCCTCTTATGTAACAGATGTTGTATGTGAAAAAAACACTCTTTGACCTCAAATTTTTGGTGTGTTGTTTCTGAAGGACTCGTAACATTGACTTCACTGAGGAAACCTCAAAGACCTCCTTTAGAGTGGTGGAAGGATGAGAAAATAGCTGTATCCCTCGATACCATCACCAAAGAACAACGCATTGGTGTCTTCATTTTTCTTTTAATAGAGACTTTTTTTTTTTTTTTTGCTCTTCAGAAGTTTTTTAAAGATGTGGTGTGCGCTTGCACTGTTATTTCTCTGCCAGTTCCTGAAACACTGGCTACCACAGTACTTCCCAGGAAAAGGTCATATGAAACATATTTCAGCATGAATTTTGTAAACTGCATCTCAAAAGAAAACCTAGTATATGACATCCAAAACACCCCCTTCCCTTGTTTTGACTGAAAGGAAGGAGAAAAGGAAGTTCTACAGTGTTTAAATTGCTACCCACATCATATACTTTGTTTATTTGGAGTTTCAAGGCAAGCAGAGTGTTAGAGCCTAGGTGGGACTGCCCAAAGTCATGGGGCAGAACCGGCTGAGAAAGCATCTCAAACCGAAAAGCTGGGGCTGATGGTCCAAGCATCCATGCCTGCAGGCATGACTGTATGTAGGATTTCTGGTTGTCCTCTCCTTACAGGGCTAGGTTAGCAGCAGGGCGAGCTGGGGAGAGTGAGGAGGAGGAGTGTGGAATCATCTGGGTCACTCCAGCTCTCATCCAGTTCTTATTTTGACTCCTAAACTTTTATTTAAGAACATAAAGGACACCTCCCTGTTACACTTATGGCAGCACCAATGTAAGCAGAGGAATTGCTACATCATATTAGGGAAAAATGAGTATTTTGTTCCTCTACTATAAGCTCAACTGCAGTGGCTTATGAAAAGCAACAGCAGAATGAGGGGAGTACTTTATTAAGGGAATATCAAAATTCTCAGGAGAAAACCAGAATTTTAAAAAATCCAGAGGATGCCTGTGAAAATTAACATATGGGGGGGGAAGCCTGAAATTTGGATTTCTCGGGAAAGCTTTGTCTTTTTTTTTCTCCAAGAAACTTAACTTGCAGGCATTAACTTTCTTTGGCTGGGCAGTGAGAAGATGAAACCCTTGCTATGCTCCTGGATACTTTTCCAGCTTTCTATTCAGCCCCTGACTTTTGGGGTTTGTGCTTACTTGAAAGTGCACGACAACGGTCTAAATGACACAGTGTGAAGAGACTCCTCTTCCTGCATCTTTTTCCACCCACAGAGGAGTCAGCAGAAGGCAGCTCATTGCACTGGAGGGAGGATGGGGGAAGAGTTTTCACTGTTGTAGATGCCTCCTCCTTGACTCTGGATCCACAAACATAACAGTCCTCTGACCAAGTATCTCACAAACACATTACAGCCATTTTTCAAGTTTACACACCACAGTTTCCTATAAACGGCTGTCTGCTGTAATCAAAGCTAATTGGAGTTCCAATTACAGCCCAGCTAGCGCAATTAGGTAACCAATTCTGACAAGTCATCAAGTTGTAGAAAAATGTGATCTGCATAGAAGTCCCACAGATTTCTCTATTTATAATGAGGCATTTTTTCATGAGAGACAGCAGCTCTTTATACCCCAGTTAACATGGAGCCAGCGAGGGGGCTGTCTGTGTTTATATACAGTGGAGCTGACTCAGCAGCAGTATCCTGGGAGCTACGTGCCAGTTAAGTTTCATTAAGGTCAACAGTTATCTATTTGCACCCTTACATTAATTACTGTATTTCCTGAGCTTTGTGATGATAAGGAAGTCCACAGTTCCTGGCTACCATAAATTTTAAAAGCAGAAGCAGGGGACTCAACCACCTGAATGTCTGACATGCCAATGCAATAGCATCACGTTGTCTGTGAAATTATTGAAGACAGAGAAGAGAGGCACATTCGTGCAGCAATCCAGCTAGGAACATCACGGAGGAAATCGTGAACTAAATGCTGGGAACTAGTCTGAAAGCAGCTTGCGAGCGCTTGTACCCTCTCTGCCTTCGGATATGACTGTGGGAATATCTGGCAGAGAAGTGGTAGGGGAACCCCCCCGCAGGAAGGGGAACGTTACTCATCCTACTCATCGTCAGCTATTTGCTAATGTCCTCAGTATCCTCTCCAACAAGTAGTGGTAGATGAAGAGCTACCTTAAACAGAGCACAGATCATACAAAATTTGCTGAATGGTCTTACAAAACAAGTAATGAAGATGTTTTACTAGACTAGTTAGTACAGCTGCAAAAAAATGTTATGTGCTTTCTGGTGTGCATGAAATGTAGTTCGGACTAATGGAAAACATACTACCTTGATCTTCAAATCTTGTCATGTCTTTGGTCATGGGCCATCACAACTACAAAAGCTAATTTTTACAGATGGCAAAACTGACATACAGACATTTCAGTAGTATAATCTCCCACTGCTGTTGATGCCTATGCTATATAGCATCAAAAAATCCTTACATTTATACACTTATCATTTTGACTGTAGGCAAATCATCACAGAAGTTACTAGAAAGCAAGCACGCAGGACAGCAGTTCAGCATTGCAGGGGAACAGGAAATAACACTTGTTAGCACCTTGCATCCAAATTAATCAAAGCAGTTTACAGACTTTACTGAAGTTCAGTCTCACCGCAAATCTGTCAGGGAGGGAAGTGTTATTACCATTATTTCCCAGATGGGAAAGCAGTGACAGAGGCATAGGTCACTAAAAGGCAGTGACAGAGTTAACAGTACTGCTCCACTAATTGATACCCACTCCCACATTTAACCACTAATACAGTTCGGATGCTGTAGCAAACCGAAAGAGCTTTCTAAACATTCACATGTATATCTACAGTCATCATCTAGGCAACAAGTGAAACCAGTTTGAACATCGTTATTCCTCTCCTGCTGGAAGAACTTCACTAAAAAGCTTTACAGAGACATGGCTGAAACTTGTAGACCAGCTGTCTGCCTAATGTCTTAGTCCTGAGCCAACTTCTTCTCCCAGAACCTATTTTCTAGGGGACAAAACAGATGCACCACAGCTGGACCACCATCTCTGAGTTGTTCTCAAACCACTGGATTCTGATTATGTTTACAGCAATACATCTGCAGCCATTAATTCAAATACTATATTTCCATTAAAACACATTTTTGAATATTTGTCAAACTTCTATACAATTATGTATATTTGGCTGTACCTTTCATCTCATGCCTGTGACAGGAAGCTCAGAAGACTGGGACTGTGCTCTTCAGGATGCAAGATCCTGGCTATCGAAGAAATAGATAAGCCAGCCCAGAAATCCCAGCACTGGGCCCTTGGCAGTGCAATGAGCTTGTTACTGCTGCTACTCATTTGTACACTGAGGCCACCGCTCACTGTGGTGCCCCAGTCATGTTTCTGAACAGGTCCAGTCCAGAACTTAGCTGGGGACTGGCTGTGGGCAGATACACAACTCATGTTACTGAACACCATTCCCATATAGGAAACCTCTAATGGTATGACTTTGACATTTTTTCAAGGGTTTTCTCTCTACTGACAACAGTTAATGCTAGCTGTATACATACAATGCTATTTCCATTGTCATGTTCAATGCAAGAGGTGCTAGAATTCAGAATGTCTACTACTGTATAACTGTATAGCTACCGTCAATAAATACTACTTGGACAAACTCACATTGTGTGTCAGAACCTAGCGTTGGTGGGAAAATGACTTATGACTTCAGACAGCACAATAATTTTTGTTAATACCACAAATCAGATGCAGTCAAATGACATTCTCATGGGCGCTATGTGTCTGCCAGGCTTGCTGCAAGCCATTTTTTTCCTGTAAGGCAATGAATCTCTGATGCTGACAATTTGCTCGAGAGCGTCGCTTCTTTGCAAACGCAGGAAATATTTCTGAATTACTTTTAGGGCTATGATATTTCACATTCAAAATCTTTCCTTGAGCTCTATTTTTCTATTTCTGCAATATTATGAAAATACTAACATAGTTAAAAAAATAAAACCAAAACAGGGATGATAAAATACTTACCACTTGGCTTATATCGTATCCCCAAGGAAGAAAAAGAACTCCTGTGTTATATTTCTCCCAGTGTGAACACATAAAGTTAAACAAGACAATGCTTAAATATATATACATTGTATATACAGAAACTCCAGTCTTCCCATTGTCACAGGAACAGACAGAAAAAAAAGAAAGCACAAAAATGGAGGTAGCCCAGCTATCCAGCCCATGGTCAAATAATTCTCCCAGAGGACTACTGGACTGAGTCCTTCGAGCATGTTTCCCATCTATGGAATCTAGAAGGATTAGGAAAGGAAGAGAAATAAAGAATTAGAGCACAACAAGAGGAGTAAATTTCTTCACATACACTTCACTACTGCCATATATAACACATGGGAAAAATACACCAATGACTGCAAACTGAAGCCCAACAGTCCCTTCAATATCAACATGTTCGCATTGCTCATAAAATATTTGCCTCAGTTACCAAGTAATTTTTCTGTCCTCACCTCAGCTCTTATATTAAATGCCACCTTCCTTATAAGCTTTAGACATTCATTATTACTTGTCCCCAGGGGTCTTTAAACACTTTCAGTTACCAAGTAATTTTTCTGTCCTCACCTCAGCTCTTATATTAAATGCCACCTTCCTTATAAGCTTTAGAAAGACATTCATTATAACTTGTCCCCAGGGGTCTTCAAACACTTTGCTGTGAGTCCCTGCAATCAGTTTCTCAGTGAAAGTGCTGATAAGTGTCTATATGGGTTTTGCCTGTCCACTGGTGTTGTGGACACTGAGACTTCAGACCACTTGTGGGGTAGATTCCCTAAGGCACTGAGGTTCTCAGATGCTAAACCCCTCAGTGACTAACAGATGCATGGCAGCCTCAAGGAGCAAGTTTCACAAAATTTATCTGTGTGTGACTACATAAGATATTTTAAAGTGTCTTTCAGTTGCAATCTTAGGATACAAGAGCCAGCAGTGTGCCCAGGTGGCCAAGAAGGCCAATGGCATCCTGGCCTGCACAGGGAACAGTGTGGCCAGCAGGACTATGGAAGGGATTGTCCCCCTGTACTGGGCACTGGTGAAGCCGCACCTCGAATTCTGTGTTCAGTTTTGGGCCCCTCACTAGAAGAAGGACATTGTGAGTCCTGTGAGGTGCAGCTGAGGGAACTGGGGTGGTTTAACCTGGAGAAGGCTCAGGGGAGACCTTATCACTCTCTACAACTACCTGAAAGGAGGTTGCAGAGACTTGGGGGTCTCTTCTCCCAAGTGACAAGAGCAAATGGCCTCAAGCTGTGCCAGGAGAGGTTTTGATTGGATATTAGGAAAAATTTCATCACTGAGAGGGTTGTCAGGCCTTGGAAGAGGCTGCTCAGGGAAGCGGTGGAGTCACCATCCCTGGAGGTGTTTAAGAGACATGTAGATCTTATGCTTAGGGACACAGTTTAGTGGTGGCCTTGGCAATGCTGGATTAATGGTTGGACTTGATCTTAAAGGTTTTCCAACCTAAACGATTCTATGATTCTAAGAATATGTTACTGTTAAGGTGAATTATGTGTTGATCACTTTCAATACTCAAGTGCTCCAAAGATGCCCAAACACTGGATCTCACTCTGAGGATGCAGTTGGACAATATGGTTTGAGTCTATCTAGAGCTCACTGCTGTTGAACAAGGGAAGACCTGCAGCCTGCTCAGCGGGTGGAAAGACAGACAACATGTTTTCTTCTGGTCACTGAACAGAACTGGCACTGTGAATGATACAAAAAGCAAGGGAGATGGCACAAGGGAGGGGGGGTGAATGCAGTGGAAGGAGAAAAGGAAGCTAGCAGCTGCAACCTTTCTTAGCTGTACTGTCAAACCATATCCTTGGTCTCTTCTCTGAGACTCTGCTGGTGAGAAATAGAAATATTTTCTTCTTAGAGTTAAGTGTAAATATGCAGGATGAATCTCTTGGGAAAAAGTACACAGAACAAACCTTACAGATTACTTATTGTTATCCTGAATCTCAAAATAATGTGGATATTTTTTTTTTTCTCTTTTAATGTTACTTGGAAGGTACTATAGGTAACAATTATTAGCTATTGATAGCATTAGTAACCCAACACTGACTAGAGATGCAACTTGGCAGAGTGAGACCGAAGACTCCACAGCTGCTATAGATCATACGCTACTTACTTCTCCAGATTATCTGGCAGAACTCTGAGTTTTGTTTAATGTAAATATACTTCAGGGATCTAAACCAGGAAAACATGGGATTTCATTTTGTAGAGATCTTAGACTATCTCCCTATTGTAATACCTAAACAGCTGTGAGGTATCCTCCGCTCAAATACAAATCTATTGAGACAGTTCTCACAACTATAAAAATTAAAGATCTCATAGAGGATTTCAAATATGGCTTGCCCCCTTCTAGAGCCGTGTTCTCTCTCCATTAACATTGCCATTGAATTTTTGACATCTTACTGAAAAGTGCAGACAGAATACTGTAAGCTTGAAGTTACTTGAATAGTGTTGCTATAAATGTAGATTTTTTTTTTTTTTTAGTCTATTTTAGGATGCTTCTGAAACTTAACTAGCAAATAGGTATGTAAACATCCCTAAACAGTATATGCTCGTTCATATTTCAAGAACATCTATCCCAAATCAGAGAGAATTCGGTTATAAGGGTAATACTTTTGAAATGAGAATGATAGAAGATTGGTCTGTTTATATATTAGTTTTCATTGTCACAAAACAGTATTCTTATTAGATACTAAAATATGTACATTAGTGAAAGAGTGGATTTCATTTTGTAGGAATGTTTTACTAAAAAGAGTTAGTTTGAAATCATTCATGCCAACAATGGTGTAGGTTCAATAGTGGACATACACAGGCCCACACTTCCACTGCTTTAGAATTCTTATGATTTTGTCTCATGAAGGTTGATAAATCTTCAGTTTTATTAAAGTTTATAGAACTTTTTAATAGTGGAATGCAAAATGACAGCAATGAGCATTCCACATTATAGAAAGGGAAAATATACCAAACCACCTTAACAAGGCCGGGAAAAAGAGCAGCATGCTAGGGAATTTGGAGAGAGTATGTCGTGGTTTAACTCTAGCCAGCATTAAAAAGAAGCTGAGAGAGACTAATGCTGCATATTCGGTTAGCTGTTACGGCTCTCTGCAGTCTTCCAAAGGGAAAATTTTGGACATGCAGAATTAAATCTGAGACTAAATATTTCATGAAGTGGCTTGGACCGCAGACCGAAAAATCTACATATACATCAGTTCATTACAGCTTTGATTTTCAACATCATATTCCTTGTTTTCCAAGTATGAGGAACTACAGTCAAATAACATCTACATTAGGAACCTCAGAAGCTGAATTTCCAATGAGCTTTCTGGGGTGTCATACATTAACAGTTCCAATATGTAATTCCTCTTTATGAAACAATAGCCACTTCATTAAATTCCCTACAATTACATAAAGAATGTTTTTCACAAAAGGAGTTGCTGCTTCTGCTAATGATTATAGAGAGCTGCTTGGGTAGTCTTACTGGTAGTCAGCTTCTCAAGGAACAGTTGTCCCAGTGATTTTTAATAGTACAAAGAAATTCTGGACAAACTAATTTTGGCACAAACCCACCACTTGAAAAGAAATGGGAAGGCATTCACAATGCAGTGAGTGATGTCTGCACAAGGGGTAATACCCAGATTAATCAAGATGGCTCTACACGCATGTGTCTGATACCAAAAGTGGCCAGCATCTTTGGATGCTGTGTACATCTAGAAGACATTTAAATCTAGCTTGGGCATCTTAAGTATGGCACACAAATGTATGGCTACACTCTGCAATGTAGGGCCAGCTCCAAAGGAGAGAGTGTTTACACAGCACAGTGCAGTCCATGTAAATATGCCAACTTGAGCCCCTAAAACACCCCCTCCCCCTCAAAAAAAAAAAAGAAGAGTTCTGTGCTTCATGTTATGGAGAGAATAGTTTGGAATGAGTTAGTTTTAGAAGAAAGCAAGAAAGATGTGCTAATGTAGATCCCACTCCTAGATCTGCATCACTCCAGGTTTATGTCTTCACCACTATACAGCAAGATGCAATGTGCCTATAAATACAGTCATGGTAGGATATAAAAAGTAAAAATGGAATATGAAACTGAAAATGAGGTATAGGTATTATCGGAGAAAAATAGCAACAGGAAAGGGAAAAAAAACCCCAACTTCATCTCCATAAGAAGCTCAGGCCTGTCATCACATTCATACCATCTCTCCTGACACACACCATAAGCACTGAAGTGACTCACAAATTAAAACACAACACTACACTAATTTTCCTTTTTCTCTGCTTTGCCCTTTATGCTCGCCATCTTTGAAACCACCCTCTGCTAACACAAGTGTCAGGGAGCTTTGCAGAACATCATCGTTGGCAGTCAAAGATTTTTAGGAAACCCAACAGTAGTGACTGCTGCTACGGAATGATTTCCACTGTTCCTCTAAAACAATTTGAACTTTCAAGGGATATAAGAGCAACAGTCATAGAACATCTAATATATAATTAAAAATTGTGTTGTATGGGGGTTTTTAAGTCTTAAGGATGTTTTTTGGTGTGGGTCTTTTTAATCTCAGAGAACCGTTCTGGAGAGAGATCATAATTTATCCACAATGCCTCTTCATCTCAATATCAGCGCTAGTAAACTAATAGATAAAACGATACGGAGACGTCAGACATGTAAATTATTTCATTGTACTTTACCTAAAGCGTAAGCACAAAAGGTGGTAAAAGCACTGAACAGCCATACCCAGGTGGGAACAAGCCCAGGACTGGTACCTGAAATAAATGGGGTAGCAAGTCAGTGTAACAGCTGTTAACACCAAAGAAATCCACTGAGATATGCATGTCCATGTGAAAACACTGCCACTGATTAACCTGCCACATCGAACAGATTGCAGTATCTGGGTTTGACCTCCAACCGACTTAGGTCATTGGTGAGCTCTATCAAAGAAGCAATGAGCAGGCTTGAACATGCTTATATCGTAAAGCAGAAAAGATAAGGGAGAGGTTTTTTGGTCCTGAAATGACTCTAGTGTTGTACAAAAGAATGACAGCAACTAGGCAAAAGCTTTCACAGGTCATGGGAAGACTACCCATCAAGAAATTAGTTAAAGTTTATGTCATATCTAAATATTAAAAAATGTAGTTGTCAAGCATGCTTGTTCTTATTAGCACCACTATGGGTTTTGTATAGCTTTTGTACCACCAGATCTAAGCAGGAAATTTTTGTCCTTAGGCTAGGACAGATGTTAGCACCCTTTTTTTTTCCTTGAAAAAAGGAAATTAATCTGGAAAAGAAAACCAAATTGGGCAGAACCCAGGTTTCTGTCATTGCTCTGCTGATCGCAATAACCCGAGGTTATTGTTGCTCTTCTAAAGAAATCAACCCTTTCTCCAAAGAGCGTTCTATTTAACTTAAACATAACCCAGTAAGGACACTACTGGCACTAGGAACAGCTGTATATGCAAAGCCCTCCCAGGTTTCCGGCATTCGGCACTGAACACAGGGAATACTTGCACACAGAGGTGTGTCCCTTCTGAACAGGGAGATGCCAGTACCTACAGCAGTGCCCTGACCACCTTCCTCTCAATGCCTCATCTCGCCACAGAAAGAAAAGATGGCAATTCCTGACTCCTAGCTGCAAGTTTTCAAACCGTAGAATGAAAACCAGCTGTCCAGGAAATTAAGTCTTTTATTTCTGATCCTAGGTATGGGATTGATATATGATACTCAAAAGACTCATTAGGTCGCACGAACGTTTTGAATCGAGAAATGATGGGGACACTGTTCTCGTGTGAAATCGAGAATAGGCCTACGCAAAGAAATCTCAGCTCTAAGAGACTTAATCACCATTTCAAACATCTTCAGGTTCAATGTGTGTCTACTGGGAATGTGTCAAGATAAAATTATCCCATTAAAAGATCTGTGCTGGATGTTCCTTTATTACAGAACTGAGTAAATATCAGCTGCACTGCTAAAAACCCAAGTGTTTAAGGATGAGGCCAGATAACTACATAACACGCTGGTCCTGAAAACCTAATGGTCGTACAGGATTGTTTTTAAACCAAAACTGCTAACAAGTATTCCTCCTTCTAGAACCGCGGTGATAAACGTACAAACAGCTCACGCCAATGGATACCTCATGAATCTAACCACAGGCATAAGAAATTAAAGGCAGGAAAAAAACACCAAACATAATTGTTTCAGGAAATAAAAGCATTAAGTCTTCTCCAAATCGTCTAGTTTAAAGAAAAGCAAAGCTTTTTACATATTAACCACCTGGGAGATGCTTCCTACTTACCGTAGGTTCCAACAGCTGGTCTGAGAAGCCCAGAACTGAACGTGCCCTACACTCGGGAGCAATAAGCTACAAAAAGCTTTTGACTCGGTCTGCCATGAGGAGCAAATAAGGGCTTGGGCTTTGAAAGCCATAATTTCAAGAGACATTTGTTTAAAAACTGTTTCTTCTTTGTCTACAAGCAGTCTTGAATGGGGGAGGGTGAGGGGTGGGGAGAATATGAGGGAAAAGGGGAATAAACTCATTCCAGCATGGATTTAGGTATTTGGAAATGTGAAACCAATGAAACTTTTATGAAGAACATTAAGGTGGTTTTTGGCTGTGTATTTAATCCTGGCATACACTTTAAATAAAATGAGACATTATGATAGACTTCAAGCAGTACATGCTGAAACCTGTATGTAGAGATGAAATTAAATAAGATTTTCCAATAAAATTACCTATATTTATAATGCTGTGTGTGAGGTCAGATCCTCTGGATCCTCATTAAGGGAATGAATGGAAGATTCAGGTATACAATACCTCCCTGTATCATTCAGAAGTATGACATTAGCAGCTCTGTAATTCTGAAAAACTACAACATGAGGATATTTACCTGAGGCAGTGTAGTCCCAGTCATAAAAAGATATTAGAAAATAATTAACTAAAATCATGACAAATCCAGAGAAGGTTAACAAGTTGGGAGCAATCCACAAAGGCACTATCTGTTAAAAAAGAAAGAAAAGAAAAAAAATATTTCAAATCCTAAGTCTCATTTTAATTTAATTTTTTTTCTCAGGAAAGGAGAAGCCTGTGTATGACATCAGCAATGTTCAGATTTGTGCACATTTTCCCATTTCCAAATTAAAATATAGTTTTCATTTCTGAAATTTATTTTCAAATGTAATCCTTTTGCCTGATCTTTGTGACTGCAGTAAAAATGTAATTTTAAAATGCTACATTTCTTATGTTACACACTCTCTTTATTTTCACAGCCACCAAGGAAAGCTTCTCGTGATTTTGCGCATCACCGCTGAAAGAAGACTGCAGCACCCCAGTGTGGTAATTCAGCATCCATGTGGCAGGCGTTGTGAAGCGTTCTGTTCCCACACTAGAACAAGGAAGTTGCCTCTTCTAAGATACACCAATCATTTCCAACTCAAAACATCAACAAATTCAGACACCGAGCGCATTAATCTCTTAGATTCAGAAAAGCTCCCTGTCACAAGCAGCTCCCTGCTTCTCTCAACAGTAACTTTCTACAGGGTCTCCCTCTTTAGCCATAAATTATGAACACTCCATTCATTTTACTCTGTAGAGTGCTGAAAAGAACTCTCCCTCTTCACCTAAGCCTCCTAAGCCTCTAATTCTTTGTCCCATTAACCATTCTCTGCTACTCATCCCCCATGGTTTTAATGTGTTCTTTACACTGAAACAGGGATCCTTTCTGATAACACTTCCCAAGCAACATAGTTTGCACAAAATATTTTCTGAAATAGCCTACATTCTACATGATTTTTAGACAGAATACGCGGAAATACTTAGTATCAACCACTACTGTCACTCAAACACAGTATCTGTTTATTCAAAATATAAAAATATTGGAGGCTCATAGTCAAATTATTTGGAGTGTCTAAGGACTGAAAATGTATGTGAAGTACTTTGACATTATAAAATATCACAAAGCAATATCAAAGGAAAGAAGTTATAATTTCAGATACTAATAATAGTTTTGAAATCAAATGCTTTCTTTGGACTAGCTAGACGGCCAGATAGATGAACACAATATTTACATATATCTTTACATTTACTCTATCCTGTTACTACATGAAAAAATTGGATGTAAAATTTGAATTCTTGGACTGATTAATTATCCCAGTTAGATCCTCTTTTTCTACTATAGCACAATTAATAATATTCAGGAGAAAACCTGAGACTGATAATATACAGTGTAAACTTCCAAACATCTGATGAAAATTCCTGAATATTTTTCAGTTATCTTTCTTAGATGTTTTCTTTAATAACTGAGAAAGATATTAAATCTGTGTGTTGTTTTCCTTATGAGCAGGATTTTATCACAATTTTAAAATACTGCAGGCCAGCTCTTACAATATTTAAAATGCATCATGGAATCCATACAGCTACAATTAATTTTTTCTGCTGAATTTTACATCCCTAAGAACAAGTGACAACAAATGTTCCCTGAAGCTCCTTTAGGCGACCACCTAAGGAGGAATCCTTCACTGCATGCTTTTCTCTTTTTACACCGACTGCATGCCCAGCATGCAGCGACAGCGGCACATCTCCTGATTTTGCTACCTGGGGATGCAGAAACCTTGGCAGATGGAGGCTTGGTATGAATCGCCTGCTGTGGAATTCATCTGATGTCTATGCCCTTACATAAAATAAGGATGGATGCCAAAGAAATTCTAGATTGATCTCTTTTAATCTAAAACATAGAGGAAAATAGTGCATTAAGACAACCTGTGGATGAACCGTTTGCCTGTATATACCGACGCCATCCAACATACTGTTTAAAAATGACTGATTTGTCCTGTATGATTTGTAATAATTATTGACTATTAAATAATAGTCATCATAAATGTCTGCTTTCTAATTAGGTTCATCATTCTAAATAGTCACAATGTCATTATTAAGTTATTACAGAAAATAATTTATGCTTACACAGTGCAAACATGAAGACATTATTTTAATGCACTTTTTTGCTAACATCATGTATTTGAAGAGGGAAACCATCAAAGCATGTTGTTATACTTGCAATCCCTTTGGCTAGTAGACACACCATGAAAAACAGTTAGAGGAGATCCATCCTCAGGCAAACAGCTTCTTCTGCCATTAAACCCCTAAGAATCGCTTTTGATCCTTACCGAACCTAATTCATCTAGGTATTTGGAAATATTCCACTTGCAAAATCCCTTTTGTTGTATTTAATGCCCCTTACTCTTTCGGTTGGCATTACGCTACCATCACCTTATTTCACAATTCAAAAATTACAGGGTGTTGAAGATTAACTTCTTAGAAATTTGGAAAAATACAGCCTGAATTTACTATATCCTACAGAAGGATACGTTGCAATCTTTACTAATTAACAGACAGTAGAAGTCTAATACATCAATGCACTACATGATTAATACAACTGGAGGTGCCACTGGGGAGAATCACGTCTGCTCTCTGGCAAAATCACTTTATGCTTGAACCTCTTAAAAAACTATTAGTTCCACAAAATGCTAACTGATTTCTGGTTTATTAAGTCTACAGCCATTCATGCTAAAAGCTTTAATACAAACACTAAATTATTTAATAGATCAACTGTCTATTTGGATAATCAATGGTAAGGTACACATATTTATACAAAGCTCTGTTCAAACTTGAAATATACCTTAACTAAGTCACTTGAGACCAATAAAATTCTACTCATGTCCAATTCCAGTGATAAAGTCCAAGTTCATAAAGGCAACAGAGGGAGGATTAATTGACTTCAGCAAAGATAGCATACACCTGTGTATCCCAGTGGGATTTCTTCCTTTTCCTCTCATTGTCCTGCACAAATGTAATTTCTCATTAATACGAAGAGAGGAGGAATATGCAATTTGTGTAGTAGCTAAGTAATACTATCCATTATCTGTCAGAGAACACATGGTTGTGCATTATTACAAAATACAAATCTTTTACTAAAGGCAAAAGGACAGAGCACTGAATGAATTAAAGATGAAATAACTATAGCTGCCTAATCAGAATAGTTTCAAATAACATGTAGAAAAAGTTAATTGTTACTCTGTAGTTTCATATAGGTGTTACTATAGTTTCATTACCTAAGAAAGATGTCCTTGGAAGAGGAAAGAGAGGAAGGTAATGCTCCGGATTTCCAGGTGAATTTGTAACTTAAATGCACAAATTCTGGCTTTCCTAGCATCCCCACCACAGGTAAACGAGGTGGGTTATGACCATGTGTTTGCACTTTTTACATATGTAAACATCCCAGCTCACAAATTCCCACTTCTTCTCTAACGTCAGGTTCTTCTTAATTTTTCATAATGTAGGAAATACATCTTCCAATGAATTCTGTGCTATGGAATACAGACAAACTTGTGCTGCAGTTAGGACTAAATTGACATGTGAAAGGCTAGACCCAAATCCCAAACCTCTGTTCTCTTTAATGTTTTTTTTTTGTTTGGCTTTGTGAATTTTATGTTGGGTTTTGGGGTTTTTTTTAATTCCTCTGGAATCTGGTAAAAATAGTCTCTGTGGAATATTTATTTTCACCAGATTAGAAATAAAAATATAAGTAATTCATATGTGCAAATGGATGTACTAGGATGTCTTAACTGACAGAAATTACTCCTCCCAGTTATCAAGAAGCACATTTGTACTGCCCAATTTGGAATGAACATACTAGGTGCAATGTTTCTTCTTAAAAAAATCATCCCAGCTTTATATATCCCCCTATTGCAATGCACTGTTCTATTTAAATAGAAATAAGATGATATACTGTGAAATCTAGATTCAGCATTATATTCTAGATCACAGGATATTATAGTCTAGAGCACACTCATAGCCCAGTTATAATGCTTACAACAGCTACAAGCCACAAAAAAATCAGTGACGAGTAAATGTGTTCAAAGCTGCTTCTGAAAAGAAACCTCATCACATTTATTATGATACCACTGTTTTACTTACACTTCAAGAGAAAAGAAGTATTTTTTGGTGAACAGATGAGCAGAATTTTCTCGGACCAAGCGTGGGACAATAGTTACCGCCACACCTGGTTTCAGCACCTAGCCAGGAACAAAACCATTCTAGCAACTTCCATCCCATCTAATATTTTACAGTTAAATTTTGGCCAACAGGTTTGGTGCTCCCCCAGCTCTCATTTTTATCTCTAGAAGCAACCAAGATGACTTCACTGCAATCTCCATTGCACGTTGCTTTCTCCTCTACAGCTGTGCATTCCCAGCTCCTCTGCAGGACTCTGATTTGACCCGGCAGTATCTTTCAGTGTTAGAACGACCACTTCTACATATGCAATGCAATTTCTCTTTAAATACTTCTGATACATCACTGAGAATCACCCTGTAACGCTCTTGCACCAGAAGGCAAAGCAGAACATTCATTGCTGTACCTTCAGGGTTCAAAACAAACGCCAAATTACAGACAGCACCCACTCCAGTCTTTGGTTTCGTACTCAGCTCTCCGAGCTTTTGAAAAAGGTTTTCAGTCCTGTGCTCTGATTTGGGTTCTCCTCCAGCAAGGAGTGAACAAAATCATGCCCACCTAAAATTTAGAGAGGTTTAAAAAAATCTAAAGAGGTCACATTTTTTTATAGTATCTATCTCCCTATGCTACGTGGGGACTGTCAAGAATGTTGCTTTTCTTCTGGGAAAACACTGCAGGCATTAGAAGAACTTAGTGCCAAAGGAAGTTTTTTGTTGATAATACTTCCCCCTTAACTTGGTAGCAGATGAATACCCATGGATCTCCTAAACCCAAATGCCAGTGCACAGTAAAGCCCCTGCTCATCTCCTGTGCTGGATTCCACAGTGATGGGGGAGGGGAGAGGAGCTTTTCTGCCTCACTGATTTCCTCAGTATTATAATAGGAATGAAAACAGAGTCTCTGAACTAAATTATTGAGCTCAGCTTCACATTTTTGAATTGCTTTTCTCTCATATCATGTTTGGGTTGTTTTTTAATTGTTAGGTCATATAAACACTTTCATGAAATTATATTGAGACTCTGAACCAGAGATTATGATTTTCCTGCTATATCAAGCATAAGCAATACCTGAATTACAGAACTCAAAAATGGCAGATGCAACAGCACTCTGACCACATACATCCTTTCCTGCTTGTATAAAGGTTTGTTTTCAAGTCTGCTCCAATCTAAAGGTTGCTTCTGAAGAGGCAGATGCAGAAGTTATTGCTTCCTTGGAGATCAATAAAGTTCATATTTATTTGAGACACAGCCTTCTTTTTTTGCCAAGAACAGCAAAACTAATTGTGAGTGGTTTTATTTTTAAAAACTGCAGATGATAATGCATTCAAGAGATACCATCTTCCAATCGTTATGGTGATCATGGTAACCGCTCTCATTTTCAGCTTCTTAGAGAAATGCTTAGCTCCCTCGAGCACGAGCACTTGGGAGAAAATGAGACAGCACTTGCATAAAATCATGTGCACAGCACAGAGATAAAGCCATGCTGTTGTTAGGCAGCATATGCTGCACAAAAATAATCTGTACTAAGTAAAACCCTTAATGTCTGCAAAGCTGTTTAATGAAAGATGCAATAATGAAAGATGTAAAAAAGAAATGGATGCCTTTTGTATAACAATCAGAAAAAGAAAAATAAACCTTTTCTAAAAAAAACCCCCAAAACTCAAAATCCAAACATACTCATCTTAAATATAGCTATATATCCTGTAACATTTGTTTTATACAGATAATTGAATTTCAGCTTTATTAATCAATACGTGTTTTTAAATGAACACGTGCTGCATTTAAAACAAATTCTTACATTATCATGGGTTATTTCTATTACATAAAATTCTTACCTTAACAATTTTGTTCCAGATGGGCTGCATAATGTACACAGATAAAGGATTTGTATCCACAGCACTGTACTGTGAGGAAAAAAGCAAACATGTTAAACAAAGCAGTGAACAATGCATATTTTTCCATCACTGTATATCCTTCAGCATCAAAGAACAATCATTCTGAGTGTGACTGGTGTAAATGTATTTTATTCTGATGACTATTCATGCAGTTTTAATTTAATTTAAAAGCACTGGACTGCTTTACAATTACCTTGTTAACAACTTTATGTTCTAACACAAAGGTTTAGGCTGGTGGCAAAATGGCAAACAGTTCTGTAGTCACATTTAACTTTTAAATTCTTATCCATTTTACAAGTTATCCTATAAGACTCTGCATTTCTACAGTATTTTGGATTTAATACCTTTGTTTGCACTACCAGTAATGCATAGTCTGAGCAGTAGTTGACCGAGCAGTAGCATGTGGAAGAGAGAGTGCATATGGAATATGGTCATAAGTGGAATATTACCATAGTAAAACAGTTGCATTTGCACTATGCTTATAAATGCAAGGTGATGTCATTATAAAAACAAGTTCAAAAATAGCACAGTTCATTGCTACAAATTTCCCTATTTGACAGACTTTTAAAAACATTATATGTGTTTTATAAATTCCAGTAAGTATATACCTGTATCTTATGCAAACAATTTCACAAAGCTGGGCCCATCTCAAATTGCTGTTGTCTACTTTCCCTTCAGAGAACAGTAGCAAGTTTTATCCTGCCTTGAGGTTGCAGAATGCAGAATAATCTGCAGAAGAACAATCTCAAGTGATAAAACCACTCACAGCTATGTTCTTGAGCCCTTGTGGGTCCATGGTGGAAGAAGTCAGTCATCATTGAGGTGGTACACCTAATTCTTTCAGAAATTCTTGGACTTTGAAACTGCATGTATGGCTTATGTTGTTAGCACGATGCATAGTACTCACACATAAAGATCAGAGAATCACAGAATGGTTTGGGTTGGAAGGGACCTTAAAGACCATCTAGTTCCAACCCCCCTGCCATGGGCAGGGACACCTTCCACTAGACCAGGTTGCTCAAAGCCTCATCCAGCCTGGCCTTGAACACTTCCAGGGATGGGGCATCCACAGCTTCTCTGGGCAACCTGTTCCAGTGCCTCCCCACGCTCTCCAGGAAGAACTTCTTCCTGATATCTAATCTAAACCTTCCTGCTTTCAATTTAAACCCATTCCCCCTTGTCCTGTCACTACAGGCCCTTGTAAAAAGTCCTCGCCCAGCTTCCTTGTAGGCCCCTACAGTAAGACAGGGATGGGTTAAACCACAATCTGTCGAAGCTGTTCACATGCAGAAGAGCTGATGACAGAGAGGCTTGCCTGTCACCTAACTTCAGCTAACAATAGAGAGAACAATTAGCTGTTAATTTATCAATCCCTCTTGGCCTCCTGCCCTTTGGATGAGACTGCACTCTAGAAGTACCTGTTTCAAGTCACTCAAAGGAGACACTTGTCTTAAACTTAGGCAGCTTCTAGGTGTCTGCCAAGATTAATCTCGGTTTCAGCGTTCACCAAGCTTTTTTACACACACACTTAACCTGCACACATCTGAGCTAAGAGCTTGCAGTGGAGAAGTGCAAGCAGGACAAAAGATTAATGCAGCATGTCTCAGGTTTTAAATGCACAGTCTATGACTTTTCATCTAATCTTTCTGAGGATATCAGGCTACAGAGTGCTTAAGAACTCTTCCACACATTTCCTTTTTCTACCTGCATATAAAGGACATGTTTTAATTACTTTCTGGAAAAACAAAGCATTTGCTTAGTTATTTTGTAATTTGTGGTTAAGTTTTAATCACAGATAATAAATGTAGTATATTTGTGAAATTATTATCGCACAGCTACATGTTGTGAATACATACTGGCAAATATCCAAGAAATCACTTATCAGCTACTGGTCAGACCAGGCAGACTAACTTTCCACCACGAATAAAACGTACAGTTTAGTGAAGTGTCCGTCGCTGATTTTTTTTTCCTAAAAATATTAGAAGTGTCACTCAAGTGTATCATTTTTTGCTGCTTCTGCTACCCGTCTTATTTAAAACAGGAGACAACTCTGCCATCAACAGCTTTTATGCCTGAATATATATTAGAATTCTTAAATATAATACCTCAGAAAACATGAATATATTGTTTTCACTATTCTGTATTTGCAGCTCCAGAGGCTGTAATAATAAGATACAGTATAAAATACAACTGATTGATCTTTTGATGGTCCAGTTTGCAAGCGAATTAACCCAGTCTGAATTGTCCATGAGCTTTTCTTATATTTATACCAAAAATAACAATATTACCAACCCACACAATACCCATGCAAATAGAACAGGCTCAGTACTTAATTCACATGCAAACTACAGAAATCCTCTGAAAATGAACAAAATTCAAAGTATCCAATAGCACTATTGAGGTTCCAGGTAATTAGGAATCGGCACAAAGTTTCTCGGTAGCTATTGCCCATTTCCTAGCCTCAACTGGCAGTCGAAGGCTACGTGAGGTACGTGAGAATTTGCTGAGCAGCAAATTCAATGAATTCAGCCATACCTGGATAAGAATGTACAAAGACCAAAATATGTGACCTTCACTCCTGCTCTTGCTTTGGCTTTTCTTTCTCTCCTCCATCCCAAGCCTTCAAAGTCATGAACAAAATCACAAAATCCTAGTTAAATAACAACTGTAAAATTAGGCTTTACTACCCAAAGTACTCACTGGCTATCCAGAGCTATTACTTGCTCCCAGGAGAAAAAAAGGAAAAACAATCTAATTTCTTTGAAATTATTTTCTTATACAGAAAATGAGTGATAATTATGTAATTTCTGTAGTTTCTTCAACGGAAAATGTAAAAGACTATGTATTTTTCCAGCATATCTCTATATAATAGGCACAAAAAGAAGTCACAGTCAGCTTTTGTTTGCTTCATAGTTTCCAAGTAAAGCACCAAAATCAAAACAGTAATTAAAAAAAACCAAACACCAACAAAAAAAAACCCCAACATGTAGAATTACAGCCAGCTTCTGTCACCTAAAGACTTTTCAACACCCATCGCACTTCATCCTGTTCTTTCCTACGTCTGTGGTCCTCTGGGCGAGGAAGGAACATTCAGCAGATGTGCAGAATGGAAATTTGCTCTTCCCTCGTCAGTGATCTATTTTAGCCAGACCAAAGGAAACACCCATGGAAAAAGCATTCTGCTGGGTTTCTGTCATGGCAAAAATAAAACTTGACAAATAAGATCTGTTATACAGTTTAACACTCTGCTTTGCTCTGCTCCCGAGAAGCTACGAACTTCAAGGCCATGAAATCCTTAGGAGTTTAACGTTCATTGCTGCTCCGAAAAGCAAAATACAGAGTAATATGCTCACATTACGACCAATGAACATGAATGCGAGTGCACTGAACCTGATGTAAAACAAGTACTTCCATTTGCTATTGCATAATTCCGTCCTTTTCAGGGCACTTACATCAAAAGACAGAAGTGGAGGATAAGCCTGTTGGAGGTTTTTAAGTGCAAGACTGACAGAAGTGCTAAGCACTTCCCAGCAAACACTTTCTGCACTAGAAAGGGGATATTGATTGTTCTTATACAAAGAAAAAGGGCTTGGATTAGTCAGAAAGTCCCTGTTAATTATTTTTAAAAGAAGTTGTAATAGTTGAGAGGGAACAGCAGCAGTGAGGGAATAGGAAAAATGGCACAGCATTAAGTCTGTACTAGTCAGCAGTGTTGGAGGGGAGAGGAAAGGTGAGAGGAGGAAGGTGAAGGGGGGGAAAAGGTATAAATAGTAAGAAAAGTTAGATTAAGGAAAGAAAAGTAGTTGAGAAAAACAAGAGAAAGAAATGAGCCAAAGCAAAGGTTTGGCTACACAGAAGGAAGACAACCATTCTGCAGTGGCAGAGCAGAACCAACCCATCTGTGGGTCACTCACAGTGACCAAGGTCCGTGCAGCTACATACAAGATGATTGGTACCTTCTGGTTCACATCCACACAGCTTAGAAATACCTCCCTCTATTGTCCAGAGGAGGCCACGAAGATGCTCAGAGGGCTGGAGCACCTCTGCTATGGGGACAGGCTGAGAGAGTTGGGCTTGTTCAGCCTGGAGAAGAGAAGGCTCCGGGGAGACCTTATAGCCCCTTCCAGTGCCTGAAGGGGCTACAAGGAAGCTGGGGGGGGACTTTTTACAAGGGCCTGTAGTGACAGGACAAGCGGTAACGGGTTTAAATGGAAAGTGGGGACGTTTAGATTAGATATCAGGAAGAAGTTCTTCCTGGAGAGGGTGGTGAGGCACTGAGACAGGTTGCCCAGAGAAGCTGTGGATGCCCCATCCCTGGAAGTGTTCAAGGCCAGGCTGGATGAGGCTTTGAGCAACCTGGTCTAGTGGAAGGTGACCCTGCCCATGGCAGGGGAGTTGGAACTGGATAGTCTTTAAGATCCCTTCCAACCTGAACCATTCTGTGATTCTATTGCAAACTGGTCACATCCACAGCTCACAGCATCTGCTGGAGGGGTTTTGGGCATCATTATCTGGCTTGCACACCTAACAACGTTATTAGCATTATGTTTCAGTTCAAAGTATCTAAAACAATCTGGAGACTACGCTGTAACCCAGCATGGTATTTTCAGAGCATGGAAGTGAGAGTTGTGTGTTGGGCATGTTCAAAGATCCAATTGCTCATGTTGAGAGAGTGCTGAAGGATGGCAAAAAACAACAACAACAACAAAAAAAAAGGTGGGTAATTCCTTTCCCTTCCTCCAGAATGGACTATTTCCACAACAAAGCCTATCTATTGTCTTGAGAAGACCCTGTGGGAAAGCAAAAAGAACCAGGAAGTGAGCTAACCATCAATCAGAGCAGACAGCTAGGTCTTCACCTCCTCCAGTCTTGCACTGTGGAGCTATTCCAGAAATAAAATTTTGGAATGAAGAGAAGAATATAAAGCGTGTCCAAACAAACTTCAGAGTCAGGAGAGAGCAAGTTGCAATAAATGGAGCCGCATGAACTGCTGGGAGATAAGTTATTTTAACTCAAGCTCGTCCTTACACTAACAGACTATTCCTTTCCTATATTTAAATTATCTTATTCCAGGTAGCACTGTACTGTGCCATACTGTCATATACATTCAGAGATACAGAGGAAAACTGTTGTGTATTGTTCACATCTGAATTGTTGGCATACAAATGATTCTGTAGGTTTTAATTTCATATTAGCAGCAACAAATTTGCAATGCTTCACATTCCAGAAATCAGCTAATTTGTCTGTTCTTTAAAATTTGCTAGAAATTCATGAATCAGCACTGGATTTATTATTCCCATTGTATACATTGGAAGACTGAGGCACAGACAGGCTGTGACTCACCCTAAGAGCACCTAGCAAAGGATACAGCCACAGTATTGCTAGAAATTTCATATTTATAAACATAATTTAAGTATAAGCAATACCAGTACCAGTTTATTCAAACGAAGCCTAGCATATTAGCTCAACTTCATACTGGAGTTCACTTTTACAAAAGGAAATAAGGAAGTCTATTAAAAATGTAAATACTGAAAAGTTTCTTTCCCAGACAAAGTAAAGTTGAAACCAGTTATATATGAGATAGTAAGCATGGGGTAGGTTGCAGTATATCGAATATATGGTTCTGAGGTCCCTCCGATATTTCACATGAAGTTAGATGCCTGTTATGGAAGAATACACTACCTGTTCCCACATGGAAAAGATGAAAACCACCTAATGATGATGTAAGGACTTAGATGAAGAACATAAATATTGTGATACCTGCCCTTTTCTTGCAAGCAAACTCAGCCAGATCAGGCACAGGTATGGAAAAGCCACAGTTGTACGTGTGTGCTGATGTCCTAACAACCCAAAGGTCCTGCAGGCTTGGGGAACCACCTCTTAAGCCAAGAGTTCACTGTATTTGTATTAGCCATGAAAAAAAATAATTAACTCTATTAGTGAGCAATATCTGGCAAAAGACCTAATGATGGAGAAGAGTAAGGACAAGTGAATAAGTTACTACGATATACCCAAGCGTTTGCCTCGAGATGCACCACAGCAGTTGTACCTGCACATGCCATTGCCTCATGATGAATATTTGATGAACTTCTGCTGAAGTGTAAAAGGATATGATACTTTACATTTTCTGTGGGGGAAGCACGAAAATGAGAGCAGCTGAAATGCACTAAGTCCCACACACCCCTCATTCCACACAAATTATCTCATTCCCTCACTCTAAAACTTGTCCAAAGTCTTGTCAAACTTTTAAAGATTTATCAAAGTTTTAAATGAGCTTTGAACCTGTAGTCATTTACATCTGCTCAAAATGCATGAAAAGTGGAGGGGGGAACAAATAATTTTCTCTTCCTCCTAAATTAACTTTTCATTAAGATAATAGAAGACAGCCTAAACCAGCTGAGAATCAATCCATCAAATTCAAAAAAAGCAAAGTTATGGTCTTTAGGCAAGTGATCTGTTGAAAATAATAACCCTGCAGAGTGGTTTTCCACAATATTTGCAAGATGGCATAGTTCCACAATGCCACCTGGACGTCGACTGATCACTTCTCCAGCATGTATACATGTGAGCTTGTTGTCATTTGGCCTATACTTACACCCAGTGACTGACCTACATCTCAGATGGAAAATTTTAAGGGATGTGCTGATTGAAAAGCTTTGAAAAACTGATGTTCTGCATATATTTGAAATAAAATAAAGATGATTTAAGCAAGTGATGAGATTTTACTGCCTACCTTCTATGACACAGCTATCCCTGCCAGGGCCAGTGCAGAGCGGGCAGCCCCTTCCTTGGGTGCCGGTAGGCAGAGGCGCCTGGGTGCTGAAGGCAGTGGCCAGCTCCCAGCCTTGGTCCCCGGGAGTTTTCAGCTGAGCCTCTGCCAGTGGGACAGGATGGGCTGCCAGACCTGCCCTGCCACCCTGGGGACCCCACCGCGCCCAGCCATCATGGTGCCCTGACAGCTAAGCATACATTCCTACGGCTGCTTTTATCCCATCTCCTCTCCGCTTATGCAATTTCACAATACCTGCATGTGGTAACTGACAGGAAAGGCAATAGAAGGAATGACAATGGATCAGGCAAGGAATATTCTTTTTTGCATTACACGAGTTTTTTGTGGTTTTAAAGGCTGCAAAATGAGCCTCCCAATCCAGGGCATGAACCAGTTGCTATTTAAGAGAGCTCAGTAGGAACTCTCCCTTCTGCACAAGTTATTTTGTACTTATGCAACATGAACTTTCCTTCTGGGGTATCTTACACTTCTGGAACTACACAAAAATTAAAGAAAATACTGAAGTACTGACACATCTGGTAACAATTTTCCATCCACCTTTCAGATTCTTACAATACATTAAACATATGGGTTTTAATTCTATTTTATATACAGTTTTACAGGTTTGTAGATGTTACAGGACACAGTTTCAAGTTTTAACAAAAGCTTCACAAAGGGAAAGAAATACACTATAAAACAACAATAGAGCTATACAACATTGTGGATGCCAAATTAATACCAAATGTTCAGCAGTGTAAAAGTGCTGATGTATTCCAAAACTTCGTGCTATTTCTAATAATAAGATTACTTTAGGTTGTATCATCATTTAGTTAATTATTCATAAATAATGGCTTGGATTTTCTATTTCCTGTTACTTAAGTAGTTTGGACTACCGTCCCTTTTCTCACTGTCCATATATCTTTATTTTGATTAAGTCATTAACAAGTACATCCAGGAGTTATAAGCCACTAAAACAAGGGGCTGAAACATACGAGTAGAAACCGAAGAACAGGCGTTGTAATTTAGCCTGGAAAAGAGTAGGTGGTGGAGGGCAGGTAATTGCATCCTCAGGTGCAAATGCTTGTCTCTTTGGGGGTTTGAGGACTCTATTACCTGAAGGTCGTGCTGTCTGTGCCAGGGCTGGAGGTGGCTGCACTGTGAGGGAAAAGGCTGATTGAGTTGGGCTCCTGTGTGCTTCTCTGCCCCCTGACTTTGCCCCCTTCAGTTCCATTAGCCCGTGCATACTTATGGCTAGGAAATATGGTTAAATTTTCTTTCCATCTTAAAATATTCCTAGCAAAATACTCAAAACCCAGTATGATGGTTTGGACAACTCAACAATTCTGGCTGGTATTACTAAGTCACTAAGAAGTGGTTATTAGGTAAATTGCTGTCCTGTCTGTGCTTCTTTGCAGACATAAACTCATCATTCAGGCCTCCTCATTTTCAGGAATCCTGACATGCACATTGGGCCACATACCTCCATTAAGTGACGGGATGTGGTATGTATGAACCCATGTCCATGAGGTCATGGGGCATGTGGAGTTGTGGGTTGGGACAGGCTGCTCTTAGGGAGTCATGCCTGCTAGTGGCACATCCCCTTACCTGCAGAGAGGTGTCATGGCCTCAAGATCACCGAATCATGGGTTAGGATCACAGGATAATTCAGGTCAGAAGGGACCTCAGCAGGTCTCTAGTCCTACTGCCTTCTCAAAGTAGGCTTGGCCATGAATTCCAACCAGGTGCTTGGTGCTTTATCCCTTCGGGTCTTGAAAAGCTCCAAGGGTGGTGACCACACAACCTCTGTGGGCAGCCTGTGGTCCTGCCTCACTCTGTTCCTGGGGAATTTTTTTCCTCATGACCAGTGTGAAGATGACTTGTGCCTGTTGTCTCTTATACTGAGCAGCCTGGCTCCCTCTTCTCAAGGACTTCCCCATAAGTACTGGGGGGCTGCTTCTAGGTGGTCCTGAAGATACCTCGTCTCCAAGCCAGACAAGGCCTGGTCCCACACCCTCTCCTCACAGCCCAAGTGCTCCAGGCCCAACCATCCTGATGGCCTCTGCTGAACTTGCTCCAGTTCAATGTTTTTCTTGTACTGGGGACCCAAAACTGGACACAGTATTCTAGATATGGCCTAGTAAAGGAGATAATTACTTCCCCCTTACTTAATGAGCTTGGCTACTGTTGATACAACCCAGGATGCTGCTGACCTTCTTTGCTGCCAGGGCATGCTCAGCGCTCATGTTCCGCTTCATGCCTGCCACGATTTGCCACAAGTAAGGGGCTGATGGATCGCAGATCTGTTGACTAGCTATGCTTGCAATGTAGGATCTGTGAGAGACATCAGAGCCATACTACAACTGAGGGAGAACCACATTTTGGGGCAAGAAGTCATAATGTACTGGCCACAACAGTGAGGTTCTTGCTCACTATGTGAGACTAGATAGCTCTGATTCTTTACTGACAGAACTGTAGACACCCAGGCCAGGGAGAGGTGGAGGGGGGATAACATCGGAAGTCAGCAATCATTTTCAATCAACGGTAGTTATGTTTAGGATGCTGCTCTGCTTAACTTGGCTTCAAGAAAAGTCTTTGTTTAGTGGGACACATTCAAACACTTATCAATGAAGCCAAAGTGATGGAAAAACCCCACAGAAACACGATTAAATATTGAGCAAGGGATAACAGAAGGCAGATGCACATTTATTGCTGTAAATAGACAAAACTAGAGGATGGCCTAGATGGCAAAACTACAAATCCTGCTAAAAAGCAAGACCTGCACACCCAAGGAACTGCACAAAAAGACCCATAACCATCCCTATTCAAAGAAGGTCTAGCATGGTATGGAAGTTGATTTCTACGTATTTTTTTGTGTAGATTGATCTTCTACAGTTGGTAAATGAAAAGACAGTAGGATTCTATGCCACACCTATTTGCGTGTGTGTACACAAACACATGCATTTTCAGAGTTGTCAGCAGTCCTTTAAAGATCAAACAGGAGCCTGAATTCCCACACACAGCTGGAGCTCTGCCAGAGTGTGTACTTAAATCTCTGGGGAACCCAAAGAAACCATTCAAGGCCCAAAAATGTCAACAGATTAGAAGTGGGTTGTAGAGAGATGCTAAACGAGTTCAGTACCACATACGCTAATAAATTGTGTGATCTAGTATCCTGATGTGTAAGGGAGGAGATATTTCATAGAAAGATACAGAAACCCAATTCCTCCCTCTACACACAACCCTTTTAAGAATGGTTCCCCTAGATTTATAACATACAATCCACATCCAAATCACAGACATATATTTGCAATTAGTCTTCTATTAAAACAGAGGAGTAAACAAATATAAATACACATGACTACATAAATGTGTATATTTGCATATTCTACACATAAAAATCCAATAAGCACTTCACAATCTCTTGATAAAGCAATAAAATGAAATTATGCAATTCATATTTGCACTTTCATGCGACTCAACAAGGCATACAATTCTATATATCCTGTGTATTGGCCCCAAAAGTGTTCTAATGAACCTTTGCAAATTCACAGACATAATGTGGTCCTCAGAAACATATACAATTACACCATCATTAGGAAAAAAGTCCTGCAGCAAATAGTATCAAATGCAACATCTCTATGATGTGATTTTATTGTGTTGTTGCCTCATTAGCATATGATATATGGAAGATAAATAATGATTACAGAGCTCTTGAAATGCTACATTATGACAGCTACCATTATAACAGGATGAGGAATAAGAAATAGCATGCGCACGAAGACGGTCTTTCAGAATTACGTAATTCAGTTGGCCCACGACTCTTCACACATGAACACAGTGACAGAAAATGTAAGGGTAATTAATTACTTGTTTTATCTCACATATTATTCAACAACTTTTAATTACATCCCCATTCTTCCAATCCATCAAAGTAATACGAAGAAGACTGCAAGATTTTATTTGTGTAACAGTGGGCTGTTGACCTACTGTTTTTTTTGAAAATGAAAAATGTTAAGTTTTCAGTGCCTCAAATATTCAAGGCCTTTGTTAAACTCAAGTGGTTTGACAAATACTAACTACAGCAGATAAAACTGAGGCTAACTGCTTTGAAATAATATTTGGAATTTAAATTAATGAAAAAATTCTACAAAAACACTACATAGAAACACTGTACTCAACATATACCAGTTTACAGTTGAACTCAATGATCTTAAGGGTCTTTTCCAACCTAAATGATTCTATGACTCAAACTGCCCATGCACAGTTACAGAATTATAGGATGGTTTGGGTTGGAAGGGACCTTTAAAAGCCATTTAGTCCAACCCTCCTGCAATGAATAGGGACATCTTGCTCAGAGCCCCATCCAACCTGGCCTTGAATGTTTCCAGGCATGGGGCACCTACCACCCGTTTGGGCAACCTGTTCCAGTGTTTCACCACCCTTGGTGTAAAAAATTTTTTCCTCATATCTAATCTGAATCTAGCCTCTTTTAGTTTAAAACCATTACCCCTTGTCCAATTGCAACAGACCCTTCTAAAATGTCAGTCCTCATCTTTCTTACAAGCCGTCTTTAAGTACTGAAAGGCAGCAATAAGGTCTTCCCGGAGCCTTCTCTCCTCCAGGCTGAAAAACTTCAGGTCTCTCAGCCTTTCCTCATAGGAGAGGTGCTCCATCCTTCCAATCATTTTTGTGGTTCTCCTCTGGACCCACTCTGACAGGTCCGTGTCCTTCTTGTAGTGAGGACTCCAGAGCTGGGTGCAGGTGGGGTCTTTCAAGAGCAAAGTAGAGGGGAAGAATAATCTCCCAATAAATATGCAGATGGAAATCTGGCCTGAATTTTCAAAATGGTGCAGAATACTTGTGCTATCGGAGTTGAAAGCAAAACTCCTATTCAGCTGATTTGAGCAGAATCCACTAGGTTTCTAAATCTTATTTATTACATAGGTAGCTTTGGCAGTATATAAACATTTAACAGAAATTCAGTGTTCTATTTTTCCACACTGGACCAATCCTGACCTTCAGGAAAGTAATTAACTAGATTATACTCAACACACTTTGCTGATTTGCTATAGGTCACTACGAGAGAAACAATCAAGCCTTGAAATGTGATCATCATACACCTGATCTTGTTTTTCTAACCTACCAAAATGAGGGCTGGGATGTAACTTGAGAGGTCTAGTCCAGCACCTTCACCTACTGCAGGATCACGTTCAGTGACATTCAGGAAGCAGACCAAGCTCCCATGAGGTAACAAACCACTGGCTTCCAATTGCTTGTGATAAACGACCATGCCAGCAGATTAAAATAGAACACATTATCCAAAACTTAGCTGAAAAAAGGTGTAAGGAACCGTTTAACACTCAACACTAGATTTTTGATCCTGAGAGAAATTGCACCATTATCTTGAAACAGATAAAACGATTGCACGATGCCCCCTCATACTCGTTCCCGCATGTAAATACCCTTATCAACACAAGGCCACCATAGCATCTGCCTTAAACGTCTCCTTGACCCGTCCAAACTTCTGTATTGTCTTTGCTTCAAGGGACATGAATGAAAACCAACTGGCTGCTCTGCTACTGCCACAGTACTCAGGCTATTTCTCACAGTTCATCTTTTCTAAGCCTCTTAATATTCCCAATGCCATTTCGTGGATTGCAAACCATGTGCCAAAGCAAGCAGGACACGTTATTCCAGCTGATACCTGATCAGTACATCAGCTACAGCAGCCTATGTACCCCTTTCACATACCTATAACATTTCCCATTTCAGAGCTTTTTTCTCTTTATTACAACAGCCACAGTGCTGCTGAGACCCTGATCCCCAGGCATCTTTCTTGCAGTCTGTTGTCTCTTGTTTTATGTTAGAAATGTTGGTTTTCTTTCCCCTAAGCACTGTACATTGTTTACTGAATTTCTTCATATTGATTTCTGGTCATTATACTCCTTTTTCAAAAATATTTTAAATCCTAAGCCTATTCTTCAAAGTATCACATGAAAATTTTATAAGAGTAATCTCCCTTCCGTTAATTAACGAAACTATTGAACAGCAACTGAGATGGGACAGAGACAACTCTATAAGTAGGATCCCATTTGATAGAATCTCCTACTTTAACAGAACTTAAAATTACTCTTCAGAGTAATGTTTTTCATTTTTTTTTCCACTGATTTCATCTTACTTATCTCTACCTACTTTATTTATGAGAATGTGGGACAGTATCAGAGGTCTCACTGAAATGAAACCACATATGTGCCATTTACTGTCCCCCTTTCTCCACACAGGTAGTTTACCTGTTAAAAATGGATCAGAGGATAGAAAGAGTGGGGACCTACCAAGAAGCAAATGTGGAACCTTAAACCTTTATTTTTAATGTTATTCTAGTTTTTTAAATCATATTTTCCAAGTCCTGTTCTTTGAGTCAAGCCTCTAGAGTTTGTCCTTAGATCTCTTCTATTCTGAAAGAGGATAAGGTGTCAACGTTTTCCGGCTTAGAAAACCTCGGCACATAGGTGCTGTAGAAAAGCTGACTCAAGGCAGATTTGCAAGGGAAATCCTAAGATTGCAGTGATGACAAGGGGCAAAGGCAACAAGAATTCATCATTAACATTACTGCATTCTGGTGAGGAGGATAAAAGCAAAGAACCAAATTCTGCTTTTACTTATACTCATCACCTGGCTGTCTCAGAACTGCTTGTTTCCAGCTGAAACCCAAACATGCAAGAAAAGGCAGCTGTGTAATTCCATGGGTGTTCCTCTAGAACTGCAATATGCTGATAACAGAAATGTAAGAGTAGGAACCATATGACCAGAGTGTTACAACTGCAGCTGGTTGTAGCATTTTGGCTGTGTCACTCCGGACTCTCGGGAACAGCACAAAATCCAATCATCAGCTTCTTCTGTCCTACATTTGCAGCAAATCACTCAAAATCAGTACATGCCCACCACCCCCACCGGCAAGACAATGGCAGAATTATTACAGCAGCAACACCCAGGGTTGCGTCTGAACTGTCTCATCATCACATCTCCACCTGTTCTCTGTATGCCTTTGAGCAAAAAAAGGAAAACTGAATCTCTGAGTCTCCATTAACACGCAGAATAGACCAACAGGAGTAGATTTGTAAAGTGAAACAGCTAGTCCTAAGAATCCAATCTCCCTGTTATAAGGATTTCAGGAGTTTTTACACTGAATTGGTTCCATTATGATACCATGGACTGAAGGTATTGAGTGCACTTGTGCACTCCTAGTACATCTGGTTTAGGTTCATTCGGAGGGAATTAATTCGATGTGCTCCAGGGATATAAACCAAAGCTTGGTAACAGGGCAAAACTTGCTTCAAAAGCATAATATATAGGCACCTGACAATGCTGAGGGGTGCTGAAGGCTCTGCCTTCGTTAGGCCTGCCATTCCCTCTGTACAGAACTGCACCGGTTTTGCTGCCAAGTCCCTCCTCCCACTGTGAACAGGAGGCAGAAAGTGGCTGCAACGTACAATTGCGGCATTCATGGCAGAGAAATGAGTTCAGCTGTGTGAAAACGTAGTAAACTGAGCAGTATTCTTTTCAGGCAAAAATTACCTTTATGACATGGAGTTGATTACACAAATTATTCTTCTAAGCTGCGTTTTTTAGGGATGTGGTTTAGTGGTGCGCTTGAAAGTGCTAGGTTAACAGTTGGACCTGAAGATCTTAAAGGTCTTTTCCAACCTAAACGATTCTATGATTAGTTCCCAGTTATCTGTGGATAAATTGTGCAAAGCGTGGAGCGTACTGAGCTACTGATACAAGTGCAAATATGCTGCTGCAGTGTGATGTGCAATGGAGAGATGGATGGGTCTACATAGTTTCCTAGGCATACTTCAGGTCTGGAAGCAATACGGTTTTAGCTCAGTACTGAATGTGTGCCAATAAATCCCTTCCAGAGATTATCTAGCTTTGCCCAGGGCCAACCCGTGTATCCCTTCACCGTACCCTAGAGCTGGGTCCACCAGGAAACCGGCTACAGAGAGAGCCGGGTGGTTGTAAAAAGAGGTAACTCGTGTCTGCTGGGCACAGCAATCCGAGTTCAGCCCTGTCAACTTGGCAGTGAAGGCAGCAGCAATCTCTTCAGCAGGGCTGGGAAGCTGGAGAAGCGGGATGAGGGAAGGCCATAAACTGAAGAGGAGAACCGAGGAGATGGCAGCTGGAGGGCAATAAGAGGTTGAAGAGCTTATGTCTCAGGCCCGGGAGGTGGTGAGAACAAAGCTGGGGTTGTGATAGCAGCCCTGGGTATGGGACGGTGAGTTGAGCAGGTGGGGAGGATACTCCTTGCTGCACTCCCTCTGCATTTTTAGAGGCCTTCAACCCACCGTGAGCAGCACTTCAGCAATGGGCAGAGCTGCCACCACCTGCTACGTACTCCTGCAACCTGGAGCACCAGCAAGACAGTGCAGATACCCTGCCAGCACTGACCTCACACAGCTGCCTTTCTCTGGGCATAACCTGTGCCTTTTCGATTTACCTATTTATTTCCAGAATGTCCCAGTCCCGAGTCACCTTGGATAAAAGAAAACTGACTATTTGATTTCACCTTCCTAAAACCTGTACTCACCATAGTTTTCCAGAACACAGGTGAACAGATGTGTTGGCTGATTACTATAGTTAAGAAAGCTACCTAACATTTTCTGGTCTTTGCAATGCTCCCGAGAAACCACAGGAATTTTAATATACTCAATTGAAATGTTTTGATATGTGATACTGTCTTTTGGTAATTGTTTGCCCCGTAATTCTTAAGTAGTACACAATGACTACAAGTTTTAAATAAAATCTTATTTTGATTCTTCACCAGCTGAATTTGTTTGGAGCTACTTTCAATCAAGCAATAAGGAAGAATGTAATACAAGTGTTCCTTGTATTTGCACTACGAACTCAAATATTTTAGTAAACTAATGTCTGTTTATGCTAAAAGTATCTCTTTATTTTTCCTCTGGTCATCTCAGTCAGACTGCAGCTCCACTGTTCAAGCACAAGCCTGTGCAACTTAGGCCCAGCAGCCAGACATGGCCTGCAGCATGTTTTATCCCACTCAAACTGGAGACGCACAAACAGGTTGGTCCATTTTAACAAGCTGCTGTGCATAACAAGTTCCTGGCAAGCGACCTGGAGATGACTCTTGAAACCACGGTTACTCCACCATCACTGACCCTGCAGTGCGCAGCAGAACTTCTGGCCATGGGAAGGGCTTGGTAAGATCCCAGAGAATCCGAGTGCCCTGGTGGCAGGCCAGGCTGGGAGGGCGTGTGGTAAAAGCAAGAAGCCAAGAAGCATGGGGAGCGCGGGGTAGGGGCTGCTTTGGGAAGCTGAACATGTTGTAGCAGTGGAAGGTGGCCTGTCCCCCAGGCTTGTAACAGGGAGCGGGGAGGGTATGCGAACAGGGTGGCACGACCCATTTCAAACACCTGCACCTCAACTAAAGAAAATTTGGGTAATCCCCTGCAACGCACCTGCAGTGTCCTGGGAACAAAACCCAGGTATCTCATAAATCTGCAACACAGCCTTGGTAAATCAAAATATCTAACGATCCACCCAGTCATTTGAATTGTTATTTGCAAACATGAGGTTTAGTTCAAATTATTTAAAGTAAGCTTTTTTCCCCTGGCTTTCTTAATCGTTTCTCAAAGCC
>NW_010251952.1:0-6544 GCF_000690775.1 Eurypyga helias | reverse complement strand
TCATGTCCTCTCTGTGGTCTCTCAGCTAAAGCCACAGAGTACACCGTGAGGGATATCTGTTGTACTCCCTTCTTGGAGGAGAGGAACACTTGTTTGATAGCTGAGAAACTGGCCCATGGAGGTGGTGAGTGGAAAATCTCCTCTCAGTGTTCCTTAACCTCTTGAGACAGTGTCTCTCCACAGCTGAGACATAGGCCTCTATGGGGGAGGAGAGACTTTCCTCATACTCTCAGAATCAGCGAATCATCTCATCTACAGCTGGTGCCTCATCCTCTCTCCAAGTTATTACTGAGAGCACACTAGAATATGAGGGTGGTGCACCCCACAATAACTTCTGCCACATGGGTCTGAAAACTGCATCTGGGTCGGTATATACTCGTCGGTTGTTTGGGTCCCAGTAAACTATCTCCAGCACTGCTAGTTCTCTTAGATACTAGATATCTTTCTCCATGCTTGTCCATCTGCATAGCTGTTGTGGCACACTTTCTCTGAAAGGGTACCTCTCCTTCACACTGGTCAGGAGTTGTCTCCAGAGGCTGATGTTTTGTGGTCTGCGTCCAATTGCTTTATCAATGCCCCTTCTCTGACCCCAGCTGTTTAGCCTCTCTCCCCTCCAGCTCCATACTACTGGCCCCATTATCCCAGCAGCAGAGCAGCCAGGTCATGATATATTCACCTGGGCAGTGGCTGTAGTCTTTACGGATGTCCCGTAGCTCCATCAGTGATAAAGACCATGTGGTCACAATGGTCCTGTCTTCAGCTCTTGAGACAGCCCTGCTCCCATCTCCTTATTGTTTGTTTCTGTATCCTGGGATAGCCCTGCTACCTCATCATCCTCGACTATGCAGGCTGATTTATGTGTGTATTACTTTTTCTGAACCAGGGCCACTGACAGTGGTTGACCCTGGCAATAGCACACAAAAGATTGGGGAAATTAAGCCACTGTAGGAGGGGGACTGATTGCAGTGGAAGACAGGCTGGCCGCAGGGGGAGGCGGAGACATTAATGCAGGCATGGTGGAAGGTGATGCAGGTGTGGTGGAGAGTGATGTAGGCATGGAGGCAGTGATGATGCAGGCATTGGAGACAGTGATGCAGGCGTGGTGGATGATGATGCAGACAATGGGGCCAATGTAGGCATGCTTGCTGCTGTGGTTGCAGCCACACGGACTCAGGTTACCAGCTTACTCCCTGCATAGGTCCATGCTGCCTCCTTGTGCATTAAAGCGACTCAGGTGGCTGCACAAATCCTGCATCTGCCCTGGGTGCAGGTAGCAGATGGGCAGCATTTCCAAACATTTCCTTAACTTTAGCCAAAGCCACTAGAACATTTACTAGCAAGCTGATCCCTGGCCACAGGTCACCCCAACCCCATGAAAAATTTCCAAAATACTCGTATGCCTTTGCCATAGGACCGAGAGGAGAGGGAAAAAATCAAAAAATTTTTACACATCCACCCCAGCACCAAATAACCTCCCCTCTATCGACTGTGTCCCCATGTGGAAAAAGGGAGAGGTGTAATTGTGGAAACCCTCCAGGACATAAGTCACGATGGACCAGGGGGCCAACAATATTAAGTACAGATAGAGTGTCTGACAAATAAAAAAGCAAGGTAATCAGTAACACGTAGGGGAGCGGATCCTGTCTGAACTCAGCACCTGGATCAGCCACCACCACATTCTAATCCAGGGCTTATCACACACTACAATCTCTTTGTTAACTCTCTCAAGCCCCACGTTGTCTGCCAAAAAGAACTGTTGTGGTTCAGCCCTATCTGGCAGTTAAGCACCACCAGTTGCTCTTTCACTTCACACACCCCCCCGACTCCCAGTGAGGAAGGGTCGGAGGAAAAAAAATAAAGGAAGCTAGTAAAAGTTGGGATAAGAACTATTTAATAATATAAATGAAACATAGATTTACTAACAATACTACTGCAAATAAGTAATTAAAATAACAGAAAAATAGAACAAATTATACAGGATATCACCACCCGTGGACGGACACAGCCAGGTTCCAGGACAGCAAGCAAAAATAAATCCAAAGCCCCGAGGAGAAAAAAAAAAAAAAAAAAAAAAAAAAAATTCCAAAACCCCGAGCCCAAAAGTGCAGGTAGAAAACCCCCGCCCCGAGCCCTGGAGTGGAGAGCAGGGAGAAAGAAGTTGCAACTCCCCCTACCCAGTGCAATTTCCCGGTCAAAAGACGCTAACTGTCTGCTAATCGCCGCCACGAGGTCCGAGGTCCGAACAAAGAAGACCTGGCTGCCGAGAGAGAGAAAAAAAAACCCAAAAACGCGCTGTCGGCAAAAAAAACGTGCCGCCGGCAGCAACCTCCTAGCCAATCCCCACACACCTTCCAGGTGAGGCCTTGCAAAGTCCCTCTCCCACTCCGGGTGGTTCCCATTGCTGCAGGTATGGGGGTGACAGTGACTACTCAGCTTGATGTATGGAATGAAACAAAATCTCGTAGACTGGCCAGGAGAGCAGCTCATCTCTGCCAGCACACTGGTTCATGCATCATTCTTATTCAGACAAGGCAGCTTCCTCCTGCAGGCAACTGGACACATCAGTGGAAGGCACTGCAAGTGCCAGTTTTTTGTTGTGGTTGTGACATTAGAGGTACAAATGCAAGCTCTGGTCAGGTGCCAGCAATCTCTAGCAGAAAGTCTGAGTGGTTTAAATTAAATCATTAAAACTTTTTGATAGCTCTCCTCTAGTGAATTTCCATGAGGCATGTGTAAATTGGAATTTTATTCAAAGATTCCTAACTTGGTTAAATGACAACAGGTTTGAACAGAACAGTCTAAAGAAAAGGTCATAATAATTATTTCACATGAGCAATGTAAAAGTGTCCCTACCACATCTTTGAGAACAGCTAAACCAATTTGACTGAATTGTCCCAGAAGTTCAGCCTGCAACTGATACCATAGAATTAACAAAGTTAAAGTCTTGTTTGAAGAATGGAATGTATGCTAGTCCATAAAAGAAAAAATGTAAAATTTGTACAGTTAAAAAAAAGGTAAAGAAATATTTTACTAAAAATCTACTAGTTTTTGTCCATGTTATACTTAACAGTAATCTGTTCCAAAATTAATTTCCTTCTTTGCTGGTTAGTATTTTTCTTGTTAACCTTAGTACTTACAAAGATGTTATTCTATCAGTTAACAATACCAACAGAACAAGGTGAAGAAAAGGAAAAACTTTC
Organism: Eurypyga helias; assembly: GCF_000690775.1. NCBI lineage: Eukaryota > Metazoa > Chordata > Aves > Eurypygiformes > Eurypygidae > Eurypyga > Eurypyga helias. The sequence goes on along the minus strand of NW_010251952.1, from coordinate 3,344 downwards.
CCTGAAGCTCATGTTCTTGACATTAGGTGAGGATTGTTTCATGGAATTTGATGCAGTCTGATTGCTGGAAAAAACCAGTCCCGTAAGTTTCCCTCTAGTGTTATCAGACACTCAATAGTGTATGTACAATGACCGGATGTCCTTCCAAAATCACATTAAATTTATTTCATTATATTAGCAGATCAAAGTCTACTATTCCCGTTTCATTCTTATTATAAGCCACGTTGAATCCATTTTAGGGAAAGGTAGCCCTTATCATATATGTTACCCAGGAAAGTGTTGATTAACAAATTGTGCAGCAATGTCAGAAGGGGATGGGGTCCTCAATACTAATTCCTTTAAAAATTCCTTTTCAAATTGCACCAGTTTTGCCCTGATTAACTAATTTCATTATATCGTTGTCAGTCCTGACATCCACAGAAGTAACTGAGTAAAACTAGGAGTCCTGCATCTATTTATTTCCATGGAATTTTTTATATGCCTACCCAAAAGTCTGAAATAATGTTTATTACTAAAACCGATTTTAGTAGTAGGAAATTTCTACAGATAGTACACACTATAAGTTTCTGATCAAGTTGGAGTGTAAAGCTCACATGAAGAACAAGCAATAAATACTACATCCTGGATGAGTGGTAGAAAAAGTAAGAATATAAATGCAGTCACTGGGATGTTTGTTTTTGTACTTCTGGATGGGTCTATGGATCTGTAGAGATCTAGATCCCTCAAAGAGGCAGATGTGGATATAAACAAATTTAGACATATTTTTTGCCTCTTTAAATACAAAGACGTTTCTAGAAAAGAAAAAAAAAGGTATTCTGGTATAATTTTAGAAAGTTCTAAATTAGATGTTAGGTGTTTGGCTGATTGGTCAAGCACAGAATTGAGTAACAGCGTACCTTCAAAATGCACTGACATTTTTATGTTTTTTATCTTTTCAGATATTTCATCCTTAAGAATGAGCAAGGGTGATGTAGAGAGCTAGTATGGTAGCTGAATGTCTTCAGCTAATGTTGATACTCATCAATAAATTTCCACATTGATGATATAAATGCATCATGTGCCAAATGTGTTCAACTGTTATCAACATGAATGGGAAAGCATGTGTCTTACCCATGACAACATGGTTCTCCTATCTTCTTTATTTTCCTAAGTGTTTCTTATAGAAGTATTCCTTGAGATCTTCGTTAGGGGAAGGAGCTTGTTCTGTGACAGATTTTCATACTGAATGACTTTGTATTTTCTGCTGACAGCTGTCCAGTGTTGACCACTGTAAAAGCAGAGTACTTCAGGAATTGTTTCTCTTAACTCACATACAAAAGTCAATTTCAAAGCTGTGCCTTGGACTGCCAACTCTGGACAAATCCATACAGCTAAAAAGTTTGGGGAATATTTTTTAAATACTGCAGAAAATCTGAAGCAATTTCTAAGGGGAAGAACAAAAAGTCCTGCAGGTATGTCTAGGGATGTTCTGTTACAGGAAGACACTGTGGGAGAATTTATCATTTTGTTCAGTCTAGCATTTTCCAGAGGCAGTATCAGTCTTTGTAAGCAAAGGATAAAAGTTATCCCTTGCAGGAATAGGTTAGTAATGTAAAAGGCTGTGAAAAAGATCCTTCAGAGGAAAAGAAACCCTCCTTCTTCATCTCTGCTTCAGTTCAGACATTGATGAACTAATATTTGTCCTTGCTTTTGCCTTTTCCATGTAAGCTGCTCTGGAGAGTATATTATTTGTTATTTTTCTGGCACTTATGTGGAGGACCAAATAACTTATGGATGGCATACCTGTATGTAGGTTGACATGTATTCTATGATATGATTTACTAGAAGTGCAGCTTAGTGTTTTTCTCCTGCTTTTTTTTTCAAACTTCTCTTAAACTCACTGTACTGTCTCTTGCACATTTTTGGTCTTTCTGTTCTATTTTCAGTGCTTGTTGGGCTGTATTTCTGTCCTAATTTTTTCCCCATTCCTTCCTTTATAGTCATTTCCCAGTTTCTACCATGTTTTCTCTATTGTCAAGAGAACTTCAGCTTATTCCTCCTAGTATGTTCTCCCTCCTCTTTTTTTTTTTTTTTTTTGTTAGACCTTCAAATCTCCCACCTTTCCATCATTCAAATCCATTTCCTTCCAGCACATTCTAGAATGCACTCCAAGGCTTTGCTCCTTCGGAAGTGCTCATTATGATGAAGGTAGCTAGGAGGACTCAGAGGTGTGAGCTTGATCTGACACTGCTGTATCTCAAAACAAGTGAATATTCTGAGTTAGTGGAGAAGATGCTGAACAAACAGACAGTTCAGGAAAACAACCTAATCTGAGTTTGTGCAAGCAGGGCGAGCAGGCACAACTCTGCCATGGTGGTCACCCGGAGGAAAACCACTGCTAGGAGAAATGTGGCAACCCAAACAGGGCTCCTGCTCAGGGATGCAGCTGTCCAGGTCTCCAGTTGCAGCGAGTACCTGAGCCTGTCCCTCATAACCGAGGGTAGCAGCCCCTGTGTGAGGTGTGAGCAGGCTGATGATCTGCTCAACGTGGTAGCAGAGCTGAAGGAGGGAGTGGAGAGCCTGAGGAATATCAGGGAGTGTGAGAAGGAGTGGACTCATTCTGGATCCACCGAACTCCCACCCTAAAGGAAAAGGCAGCAGAAGGAGGGGTCTCAGCACACAGCTGATCCTGTATCCTCTTGCCAACAGGCAAAGGGAAGGAACTTAAGAGAGGAAGCAGAATGGAAACGAGTCCCTGCCCATAGAGGCAGGTACATCTCCTCCTGCCTTCCCTTCCCTTCCCAGCTGCCCTTGCAGAATAGATATGGGGCTCTGGAACTTGAGGGCCAGGCAACTGCAGGGGAAGGTCCTTCCAGGGAGCTCCATACAACAACCCCGTCAGCCCCACACATTACGACGGCCTCCGTTAAAAAAAGGAGAAGGGTCATCGTGGTAGGTGATTCCCTTCTGAGGGGAACAGAGGGCCTGATATGCCGCCCTGACCCATCCCACAGAGAGGTCTGCTGCCTCCCTGGAGCCCAAATTAGAGACATCACCAGGAGACTTCCTGGTTTGGTAAAGCTCTCTGACTATTACCCTCTGTGAGGAGCTGGAGGAGAGGGATCCAAAAGCCATCAAAAGGGACTTCAGGGCAATGGGGCGAATGGTCGCAGGACGGGGACCACAGGTGGTGTTCTCCTCCATCCCCTTAGTAGCAGGAAGGGACACAGAATGGAATAGGAAGGCACACCTAATCAACACGTGGCTCAGAGGCTGGTGTGAACGGTGGAGCTTCGGGTTCCTTGAGGGTAAGGAGGTTTATATGGTACCAGGCTGGCTGGCGACGGATGGTCTCCAGCTGTCTC
>NW_010251951.1:0-10220 GCF_000690775.1 Eurypyga helias | reverse complement strand
ACAGGTCCCAACACCGACCCCTCAGAGATAAGGAACAAGAAAAGACACTATTGGAGGTGTGCAGTAAACAAAAATAAAACCAAGATTGAAGAAATATGCAGTTAAAGCGGGGAAGAAAGTGCATGAGATAGGAAGAAGATTAAATATGCCAAAGGAAACAGAAAAATGGGAAGGAACATCAGAGTATAAAAAAAAAAAACCAACCAAATTGGAAAATCTGTACATTGCAAATAATTTTCTATCAAGTAAGTTGCATCCCTACAGACAGCATTAGAACCTCTGACTTGCACAAGTCAGGAATCATACTTTTTGGATGAGATCTTCAAAGTGCATCATAATTTGCTAGATACGAAAACTGAGGAATCCAATTACTTCCCTTACAGGTTCAGCATTTTTGGAGCTTACCCTAATATCTGTTTAGATAGCAGAAAACTAGTTAGTTTCACTAATTTGAAGCACTGCAAAGGAATGAAAACATGCGATATCATTTCTTAAACAGCTACAAACTTTATGCTTATGCAAATTAGATACTAAAAAAAAAAAAAAGCTTCTCTCTGAAAAACCATGACTGAACTGGTAGTGTTAATTTTCCAACTGTGAAGTCCCTCCTTTTGTTGCATGTTGGATTAAAAAAAAAAATAAAATTGGACTTATCCATCATTGACAACAGATATGTGTTAATTTTAGTATTTGTCAAAGAATCAGAATAGGATGGCACCATTTTCCAAAGCTGATGGTCTGAAAACTAGAACTGTGTCTCCCTGACTGATCACCCAAGACACAAATATACTCTAAAAATACTTTATCGAATATAAGTGGACCTTAAAGAACAGACTGCAACGACTTAAACCACAGATTAGGGGAAAGGAAGTGATGTGCAGTGAAAATAAAAGTAAACTTAACAGTGCTAAGATGCCATTGTATTGTTGATCATACTCAGATAATGTATTCCAGGGAGAAGGACTAAGATTAGAGAGAGATTTATATTTCTCTACTGACTGCCTCCCAGGAGTAGGTATAGTACAAAAAAGATTGTAAAATTCTAAGTATTACAGGAAACTCCATAAGCCAACCTTATTAATACAAAAAGGATATTTTCAAGGAATCATAACTTTGCTTTCTAACATGTGAACTGAGAAGAATAATTATAGTCTGGACCTTGCTGAGACAGATCTTCTAACTTTCCTTGTTTTAATTTCATCTCATATCATAAATATCATAAATACTGATTATTTCAACATTTGACTTCATTATAATGCTTCTTAATAATTGCATTTCTATATTTTTGATTATACTGCACAGTGTCTTATCTGTTTGTGCTGAGTTTAGTCAGAAAAGAGTTAATTTTCCTCACAGTGGCTGGTATGAAACTATGTTTTTAGATTGCACTGAGAATAGTACTGATAAGGTGTCTTTTTAATTGGTGCTGGGGAGTGCTTGCAGCAAAGTCAAGGTCTTTCCCAGCTTCTGACACCTGCTGTGTTCCCAACTTTCTCACTACAAGCAGTGTGTGTGGGAGAAATGGTTCATACAGCTGACCCAGACTAACCGCAGTATTTCATTCCATAGCAGGTCATGCTCAGTACGTAAGTGAGTAGTGGGCTGGGGGGCCATAACTCTTTTGTTAACTCACTACCTCGTTAGCTTCTTTGCTAACTTCTTAGCTTATTCATTTGTTAGTGAGGGCTCGGTTGAGTTGGCTTTTCCGGTCGTGCTGTCGCTCATGGGGCTCACTCGGACTCTGCTGCAATTGTTCTCAGGCTCTCTGGCTCTGACTTACTACTCAGGACCTGGATGTGTATCAGTTGATGGGTGGAGAGCAATTGTATCATATGTTTTATTTTCTATTATTTTAATTACTTATTATTAGCAGTATTGTTAACATTATTAGTATCACTATATTAATAATTTCTATTCAGTTGTTTAATAGGTTTCCTCTCAATTTTTTGAGCTTCCTTGTCTTTTCCTCCTATTCTCCTCCTCCCCTGGGGGAGGGAGGGGAGGTAAGCGAATGACTGCATGGTCGTTTACTGCTAGCTGAGGTTAAACCATGACACTGTTGTATATAGTAATAACAAATTTGTATATAGTAATAAAAAAATTTGTTAAAAAATCTCCAAAATTCTTTGGAATACTTCAGATTGGACAGGCTTCTCAAATATTATCTCTGATATAAGGTTTGTCAAGCAGACTTAAGATATTACTTAGTGGATTTCTGAGAATTCCTAACAAAATACTTGTTTCTCACGAAGTCTTAGAATTACTGTCAGAAATGTCAGTCAAAAGATGACAGCAGAGATGAAACGCAAATATTTTTCACTAAACAGTTTGCTTAAAGGGCCTGCCTGCAAAGAAGTTAAAAACACCATGAATGAAACTTTTGTGGAAAAGATCTGGAATTGACCATACTGACCAGCCACATTGACATAGAGCTGTTTATTTGGGTTTACATAGATCATGTCACCTACAATATCTTTTTTTATGCTACAGAGTTTAATAAATGTTAGTAGAAATAAGTTGCCCAGTAAGCACAGCCATGCCTTTGTATTCAGATAAATTATAAGTTTTTTAGTCCAAATAGTTGGAGCTAGCTGAGATGAAAGAATATGAAAATAAATTAAAAGAGTATAGATGGGATTCTCACTTCCATTAAGACTCCAGGAATCTTCTTTTACCCCAAAATAAAATGAATTAGTTGAACTGCATGCTGAACAACCATCAAAAAGGCCAGTTCCCTTGTCCTTATCTAGAGAGACTTATTTCCAAGTGTTCGAATCTCTGGTGAACAGCCTGATGTAGTACTAATCAAAAGGTGCATGGCTTTCCTTAAATGTGAAAGATGGAGTTTTTGCTGACACTATCTGATATTCATTTCAGCCTCAAACTGTCAGTAATAGATTGCCACTAGCCAGTAAAAAGCTCACTATGAAGAATTGTAAGTCCTTTCTCTCCACGGTCACAGTTCCTGTGTTATCTACAGTAGGCAATTTTCTCATATGTTCTTCCAAAGGTCATTCAAAACTCTTTAACTTGGCAAGAAGACAGGGATCTAAAAATATTATGATCTCCAGGCATTTAGTTTTAGTTAAATTCCCAGTGTTCAAAACAAGATGAAAGTCAACAAAAAAGGTTAAATTCAAACAATCCGGTGCTTATAATTTATATCATATGAAACCAGAGCCACAATTTTCTAATTCTGTCAGAAGTTTAAACTGTCATATTTAATAGAATTACCAAGGATAGTCAATATATATACTGACCACTTGTACAATATCCATAACTTTATTTTTATACTTAATTCTGACTTAAATACATATATAAGTTTTTCATCTTCTAGATTAATTTTTCAGTAACACAATAAGGAAATAGCCTGGGAAGTTGAGTATTCATATTTCACCTCTAAAAATATGCCCTCATTATGTACAAGTCATAATACTTCTGAAGTATACACAATAACCTTGGAAAATTATATATAGAAAAAAAACCTCCTGAAATATTTGTAGAAAAAAATCCTCGAGCTGTGCAAGATTTTAGGAGAGGTTTGGTGAGGTTTTTGTGCAGTTAGACTTGAAATTTTCAGGTTTATTGTATTTTTTGTGGTGGTTGGCTGGGTTTTTTTTCTTTTAAATCAAAATTAAAATGTATTTATGGTACAAAATAAATTTAACAGCTGTCATATTTATATTCTGTCATCATTTCTTTTTGAAATGTTTCAAATGTCCCCTTGATAAATCAATACATATATTCCCCCATTTGCACAGAAATGGCTTACGTTCAACTTCCTGTTGAGTGCACATGATTTTTGACACTAACAGCTGCAGACACGAGTTCCAAACTGTCGTGGTTTAACCAGCACACAAACTTATAGATTTACTACCTTTGATAGTGCTAGAATAAAAAAATACCATAGGGAAGGGATTCTTAAGAAGACATGCTCCAGCTAACAAGGACTAAATGGAAGGAAGAAAGAAGAATTTGCATTTTTCCAGTCTTCTGGGTTTTAATATTTTATTTTTTTAATAATGTTTGGCTATGAATGCTCTTCTGAAAGGAGTGTCTTAAGAAGGTGAGCCATTTGGGTAGCGTATAAAAATTTTGAAGAAATGAGATAGAAGATTAAAAAAACTATACTGGAGGTAAAAAGATTGTCAGATGCAGCATATATAGCTGGTACTCAGCTATCAACAACTGTTACAAAACCATCCTCTAATTTCAACTCATGGGTTGCTGTTAGCCTTTAATCTTCTACTCATAAATGTCTGAAACTGGCCTGACTGGAGTTTTTAGAGTATTACTGATCCATACCTCTGCTGGTTAGTTGCAGGACAAGGTTTATTATCTATCTACTAGGCCCTCATGAAACAGAAAACTTAGGAAAATCCTAAAGTCTGTCAGTTGAAAAGAATACAGACTGAAGCCCTACCTTTCACGAAGCTCAAGAGCACTGAAGCTATACTTTCTGTGATGGCAGTTGTTCTCGGGCAGAGAACACAGGACTGCCCAGCCTCTGGCATTTAAAGATGGACAAGTGGGGAGACCAGGCTATCCAATGAGATTATGAAATTACTACTGACAGGAAAAAGGAAGACGCTTGCAGTATTTTATCAATTTATAATTCCTCTGGCAACTTCTGTTGAAGACACAGTCCTATTAAATATCAGTCATGAAACGGAATGTTGTCATACATCTGCCAGAATTGTCACACTGCTGGCCTAAAAGTAGCACTGTGTTTTAAAATTTTCAGCACCAACTATTTTAAGGAATTCAGTTTTCAGTTTTACAGCTGAATTTTTAAATAGCACATAGTATAAAACATGACTTCCTTTCTAAGTCTATTCACTGTAAGTTAAGAAACAAAGGAAGAGTAAAGAAACAGGAGAACTCCCAAATACAGTCAAGTTGCAGCTATCTGTGGCTGGATTTCTGAGTCATGTACTACTACATCCCACTTTCTCAAGCAGGTATATCAAGTTGAAAAACACTCTATTCATAGATGAATACATTCAGCTACACTCAGCTCTGACCAAAGCAGGTGGAAAAAAAATGAGGTGATCATGTGCAATGGGAAGCAAAAAGAAACCTGATAACTAACTGAGCATCATGCTTACCCAGTTCCCATTTTTCCATCTCTTTATTCTTTACATGTCTGTGAAGGCACAAGGTTCTGTTCAAACTAATTGCTAAGCCAAAGCACCCTGATCCTTTCAAGTATTGACAAAATTAAACTGTCACAGCAGCTTCCCAACGTCTTTCATGTATTCTGTCCCACTAAAATGACCACAATGAGCCATGCAATCATCATATTCAGACTGCATTACCATAGCTCACTCTATTTAGGGACAGACTGGGAAAATAATAGGCAGAATCCTCCAACTGTACCTCATCCAGCTGCTCACTGTCTCACTGAGCCAAGTAACTGTGAGCATATTCTCCCAAGTGACAGTCTTTCCATGGATTCTCAATGCTTTTCTATTCTCAGTTCAGAGTCTTACTTCTCCAGTTGATCCATAGATCAGGCTTTCAGCTACCTGGTGATAGTCATTTCAATGAGGCCTTTAGCTTTGCAATTGATGTTACAATATGACTTTTGGTTAAAAATTTAGGATTACATAGTATTATAATAAAAAACAACAGTAATAAAGTGTTCTTCTCCCTTAAGGGGTTGTGCAGCATTGTGGTTCTTCCTAAGGAAATTAAGCTAAATCACATAATAGAAGAATAATTTTGGCAAAAGCTTAGAGCTCTATTAAAAAAAAAAAAAAAAAGGGAATTGTGTTAACTGTCAAGTATGCATTAACACAAGAAAACAGTAACAGAATGCCAAAATTCCAAGAGGAATTTTGAGGAATATATTTAAAAGAGGAAGAGAACAAAAGAAAACCAAACTGCTTTGAAGAAGAAAGGTTATGACTATTTTGGTGGCTTAGTGTAAATGAAAACAGAAGGCTTTGGCATAGTTGTTTTGAAAGGCTATAATCACAGAAATATTGTGTGGTTAAGGAAGTTCAAGCACTTTCCATACTTAAGCAAGGTGTCAATGAGCGAAAAATATATGAGGAAACTGAACAAAACTACCTTTTTCAGGTTTAAATTTACAATGCTTAATAGCAAAGACTATCAGTTATTTGTTGAAAAAATTCATAGGAACACTAAAGTTAGGTCAGGGGAAAAAAAATAAATTAATTTTCTTAGATATGATTGTGAAAAAAGTGAATTCATTCATTCTCGCCTATTTTCTTTTGATTCTACTTCAGCTGTATATGTGACATAACTAAGAGAATTGCTAGTGGGTAATGAATGTTTGAGTATCTAGTTCCCATTAAAATAAAGAGGAAAACAGTAGATGTCAAACCCTGATCCCACACCTTCTCCAGGTTAAACAGACCCAGCTCTCTCAGTCTTTCCTCCTGAGAGGTGCTCCGTTCCCTTGGCCATCCTTGTAGCCCTCCTCTGGAATTGCTCCAGTAGTTCCCTGTCATTCTAGAACTGGGGAGCCCAGAACTGGACACAATACTCCAGATGTGGGCTCACTAGGGTGAAGTAGAGGGAGAGGATAACCTTCCTCAATCTGTTGGCCACGCTCTTGTTAATGCACCCCAGGATACCACGGGCCGTCTTGGGCACGAGGGCACATTGCTGGCTCACGGTGAGGACTCCAAGGTCCCTCTCTGCAGAGCTGCTTTCCAGCAGGCCAACCCCCAACTTGTACTGGGGCATGGGGTTATTCCTCCCTAGATGCAGGACTCTACATTTCCCCTTGTTGAATTTCATTAGGTGCCTCTGCATCCAAAATGGACAAAAAACCCTGATTACTGTCTATCCTGACACTGAGGAGATACACCAGGTCCTAGAAAGAATAAAGAAAGATGGAGAACGTTGCTGGTGGAACACGATTTGGATGGTCTCCAAAAGCAACTGGAATACTGAGCCAGATGCTACACCCCGTTGTTATTCGATTGACTCCTGTTATACTATGCTTGCTGTTAAACTTTGTTCTGTATCTCAAAATGAGTGTGACGCAACAAGTTAGACTGTTGCAGGAACTTCCTTGTAATACAAGGTTTGATCACACCTAATTAAATTGCATATATACTTATATGATTTAATGATTATAAAGGTTAACCTAACACACAATTTCCCCCCAAATTACGATTGGAATAAAGCAGCAATCTATTTATAGGCACAGAAACAAGGGGCAATGACACTTCTACTTTGTGAGGGCAAAATGAATTGGCTTTAGTCACAGGATGGATTGTGGTCGTGCATTTCCCACACACAACCTTCCCCCAGTTCCTGGATCACTCTAGGCCCTGAAGATTCCCATCCAGCATTAGCCATTATGCAGTGAGTTTAGCAGTTAAGCATCCCCTGACCGTAACAAGCACTCCTGTGTTGGTAAGGTGGGGAACAGACCATGCCAAGAGCTCAGTTGCCTGGCCGGGGTGCGTACCAGGAATTCAACCCCTTGGCTGCAGAAGGAGTAAGAATGGAATATCTAATCATTCCTTGACAATCCTGAGACTCAGGCAAGTTGGTAGTCTCAATTGCTGACATCCAGACATCAATTGCCAACCCCAGAGTGGCCAAAGTGGAAAGTTACTGATGCCTAAAGTCAATTATCTCATGACCTTATAAACAGCGGTTCCAAGAAAGACCACACCAAGAGGTGTGGCCAGCAGGTCAAGGGAGGTGATATGCCCCTCTACTCTGCTCTGGTGAGACCCCACCTGGAGTGCTGCATCCAGCTGTGGAGCCCTCAACATCAGAAGGATATTGATCACTTGGAGCAAGTCCAGAGGAGAGCCACGAAGATGATCAGAGGGCTGGAGCACCTCTGCTATGACGAAAGGCTGCGAGAACTGGGCTTGTTCAGCCTGGAGCAGAGGAGGCTCCGAGGAGACCTCATTGCAGCTTTCCAGTATCTGAAGGGGCTACAAGGGTGCTGGGAGAGGACTTTTTACAAGAGCCTGTAGTGATAGGACAAGGGGTAATGGGTATAAATTGAAATCAGGGAGGTTTAGATTAGATGTCAGAAAGAAATTCTTCACAGAGAGGGTAGTGAGGCACTGGGACAGGTTGCCCAGAGATGTTGTGGATGCCCCATCCCTGGATGTCTTCAAGGCCAGACTGGATGGGGCTTTGAGCAACCTGGTCTAGTGCAAGGTGTCCCTGCCCATGGCAGGGGGGTTGGAACTAGATGGTCTTTAAGGTCCCTTCCAACCCAAACCATTCTATGATTCTATGATTTGAGCTCTTCTGGACTGCAGTGGATTGCACCCAGTATCTCTCTCTGAGTGGGACACTTCTCGGAGTTCACAAACTCTCAAGTTTGTGAAATCAGAGAATCAGTGACACAATTTATCAACTCCACCATTGAGTGATGCACTGGTATCCTATGTGAATATTTTCACTGAACTCAGGGGGAAATTTTAAGAGGTACCTTTGCATAAGTATGTACAGGTATCATGTGTGTTCATGCAACTTTAGGTGAACCACATTTTTAAGTCTTTGATTAAGTTACTGTGCTGATTAGTTGATAAGTTTTCCTCGGGAATGATATAATCTAATCACGTGATATATCTTTATAGTGTTAATGAACTTTGAACTGCTGCTATTACAAATTACTGCTTTTCCCAAAGTTTTGCACAAAGCACAAAAGCCAACACACTGTTGTTCAGATACCTTAGTATCTGAACTATTCTCAAGTGCCCTCAAATACCCACAGCAGGATGCATTTAAACTAGTTTATAATTTTTTTATCTACTAACACATACAATTAGATGAACTGCACTTAGAAAAACTCATTAAGTTATTTATTTTATTTGGGTTTCCAGCTCTGATTGTTTCAAAACTCTAACTTCAGTTTTAGGTATCAAGAAATACAGGTAGAAGTACTCCAAGAAATACACAAGGAGGACATAGCAGAGATGCTCTCACCAGGAAGACAACTTACAGAACACCACAAAGTATTGTAAAGCTGCTGTTGATTGGAAAAGTTCAGGAAAACCAAAAGGTATCTTATCAAATCCCAGTCACAGTTTGTCTATACAAACTAGAAACAAAATAATCAAATATTCCGTATTCCATAACTGTAGATATTTCTGAATAACTATAAAATTTTTCTGACATGAAAAAACCCTAAAACCAAAAAAACACAGAGCTTGCTACTTACCTTTAATAAGAGATTATTTGTTATGCAGATGCCCCACTTCTAATTAAAACCATAATTAATTGTTTTGCAAAGTCTATAAAACTGCTGTTACAAAACTAGCAACACTTTTTCAGAGCTATTAATAAGGTAATGTCAATAGAAATTAAGAAAAGCCACATGTTTTGGTGATATAGAGGACACTAACTGGATGTTTAAAACAAATAAACAAAAAAAGTAATGGAACAGCATGGCTCATCTTACCATGTAACTCAACATGCTGTAAGAATTAATATTTTATTGGGCTTTATTATAACAGACATTATTCAAATAACCTATGGAGTTCTTTTCAAAGAAGATGCCTCCTATCCCAGGATAAAGAAATTACAGAGCACTTATTATGAATCAATGGAACAACAGTCTCTAGCTCATTCTACTTGTAATGTCACTTACTTTGAAAGTGCAAAAGAAAGGACTTATCATTTCTCATTAAACCTACAAAAGGCTGTGTTAATTGGAAGTCACCCTCTCTAATTCACTTACATGTTTGCTGACAATAAAGACCATATGATTTAAGAGCAACTGATTCTAAAGACATTATTTACTGACTTCATTGAAGTTCACAGTCTCAAGCTGAAACAAGGCTGTTAAGGACTATCCCTTAGAATGGGAAAGGATCAAAGAAACACAATGGTTCTAAATCAAGAACAGGAGAAAAAAAATTGAAAGTGTAAAACATACATTAATACCTTTAGTACTTTAAAGCCATAATTCAGTGTCAACTGAATTATATCTCACTGTTACCACAAAGAAAAACCACACTGGAGGATAATGTTCTTTTTGACAGACTCAACACACCATTTTGTATCAGTGAAGTACATGCCAACTCATGCTTACCTAAAGCCACACAGTTTTACCCAGACACTCATATGAGGAGTAGAAGAGTGATACTTTGAAATCCATTCTGAAAGCAAGGGAGTGGCTGAAAAACTGTTCTATCATATACCACAATAATTAAAAATAAAAAGAAGTTCCATATAAATACACATATATTTATACATACATATATACA
>NW_010251950.1:9125-11245 GCF_000690775.1 Eurypyga helias | reverse complement strand
ACCTGCTGGCCACACTTCTCTTACAGTCTAAGGAACGATGGAGGGGAAAATTGTGCCAACTGGAATATTTACCCTATTTCAATTGATGTTTTCTAATGGAGTCGTAAGTCTTTAATAGCTTCTAGAAATGTCTACACATTATTTTACTCCTGTTAGATAATTGGAAACAGTTACACACTTAATATTTTTATTTAAACTTCAATGTAATCTTGAGCCAAATGCATCATTGGTATAGTTCCACTCAATTATGCCAAGTCTGAAGTTGGCTTTTTGTAATTGTTTCCTGACAAGGCTTTTAAAAGACTAAACTATGAAGCAATATTTATAGTGAACATTGCAAGTGCAGATTTATAACTACAGTATTGAGTTAAAAGCTAGAGGCATCTGTCAAATCATCAAATCTCTTTGTTCCAAACATAATTGTTTGACTTTGACTCACTTTGTTCTATTTAAAGACTAACTGAAAGTTTGCAATATTGAGGGCTCACTTCAATAAGCTGGTATCACACTTTCCATTAAGGAAACAGAGAATGATAATACGCTTCATTTGCAATTTGTAGTGCTATAAAAGTATTTTGTTGGATGTTGAGTTATCAGTAATTTCACAACTCAAGTTCTTACACAAACAGATGTAGTACAAGAGCATGTTGAAAAATGCAGTTCTGGTTGCCATCTCCAAAAGATTTGCAGAAGGAAATAACTCTTATCAAAGGTAAGACATAGCATCAAAATGAGAAATAACTAGGCATATTAGAGTTCTTCAGCTTGGAAAACAAACACAAAAACCCACTACCTCTTTCTCTATGTCCTCCTACATGCATCCCTAGAAATCACCCTTTGGCCATCGGCTGTGATGGACACCAAACTACCTGTATCTTTCCTTTTTTTTTTTTTTTTTTTTTTGCTATGCTTTGCTCATTCTTACAGTGTAGCTGATGTAGCCCTGTTTTCTGCTCCTCCTGTCTTCCCAAGTACCCACTCTGCTTCTCAAACAGGTTCTGCAACTTGCATTATCTCCTTTGCTGAGGTATCTGCAGCCTAAGCTTGCACGGTTAAATACCAGTCTTACAGTACAGTTGATTCACATAGCAGAAGAGAATAAACACAGTGGAAGTGAACGGGGTTTAGTGCTGAAAATTCTAGCTTAGTTTGAAATATAAACATATTTGACAATGGTTTTCCTGATCGAGATATGACACCATGAGTGCTCTGGCATATGGCAACCAGGATGACCCACTGAAGCATTGCTGGCCATTTCTATATTCATTCATTTCTGAGTATGGGGTCTTTGTTGCAATGCTTATTGGTCCTCTTTGACATCAAACAAGAAAGCAGTAACTGTGGCCTCTCCAGGAGTTGTAAATATGGGAAAATTGCCCAGCTAGATAAATCCCTTCTCCATGTTTCTCTTACATACTCGGTATTGCCACCAGTACCCAGTGCCATCCTTTGGGAATTAACAGTAGTCAAGGCCACAGCATTCTCAAAAAGTGTTTAGAATTCATCCTGTGCAAATGATTACAAAAGCTAAATTAAATACCAAAAGATTAATCTCTTATCAGACCTTGGAGAATTGGATCTGCAGTAAATTGCAAGCAAAAACTACATAGCAGACTAAGATGTAAAACCCCATTTTTTCCTGTTACCCACCCACCCTGTCACACAGATTGCAACCATTTCAGGAAAGCTGTAAAAAGAATTAAATTGCTTGGGCGGGCTTTACATTCTAAATGTAGAATTAAAAATCTGTTTTGCTGGTTAGACACTCAAAAAGTACTTTGAAATTGCAACAGTTATTGCCTTCCACCATAACAAAATCTTTAAAGGCACAGTAGTAATTTTAACACTATCTCAAATATCCTTCTCTTATTCCAGAGGGTGACAGTGGAAGGAGAGAACATTTGGGTTTCTATTAGTGGATGATACAGCTGTGACAGTTGGAGTGACATGAGGGCCAGCAGTGCTTCTCAGCTGTGTAATTGCAAACACCCTGAGGAGCATTTACCAACTTTCCAGCTGCTGCTTCTTTTTTTACAGAAGAAAAAAGGGCCGTTCTATCATTAGTCCCCCTTATGCTTTATAACAAAATGAGCCGATTTGCGCATTTGGCGATTCTATAA
>NW_010251950.1:8383-9100 GCF_000690775.1 Eurypyga helias | reverse complement strand
GCAGGAAAGGTATAACAATATCAAGATGTGACACAAACCTTCAGGCTACTGGACAATTATCTAAGGCACAATTCTGAGATGTTGAGTTCAGTGGCTCATCCTTCTAGTAGTCAAAGACTTTCAGCTGGGGTGCCCTTGTCCAAAATCATTGAGGATCAAACCACTACTTTCAGAAAATGCCCTGAATCTGGAAGGCCACTGATCTCAGCATTTCAAAGGATATAGATTTCTTGTAGTCAATGGCTCAGTGTCTGAGTGGAAACCAGTGACAAGCAGCATTCCTCAGGGGTCGGTCAGTATTGGGACCTGTACTGGTTAACATCTTTGTCAGTGACATGGATGATGGTATTGAGTGCACCCTCAGCAACTTTGCTGACGACACCAAACTGTGTGGTGTGGTCGAGACGCTGAAGGGAAGGGATGCCACCCAGAGGGACCTTGACAGGCTGGAGAGGTGGGACACTGCCAACCTCATGGACTTCAACAAGGCTAAGTGCAAGATCCTGCACATGGGCTGGGGCAATCCCAAGCACAAGTACAGGCTGGGTGGAGAGTGGATAGACAGCAGACCTGAGGAGAAGGACTTGGGGGTACTGGTGGATGAAAAGCTGGACATGAGCCGGCAGTGTGCGCTGGCAGCCCAGACAGCCAACCGTATTCTGGGCTGTATCCAGAGAAGCATGGCTAGCAGGTAGAGGGGGGGGATTCACCCACTCT
>NW_010251950.1:3189-8041 GCF_000690775.1 Eurypyga helias | reverse complement strand
ATTGAAAGCGGGGAGATTTAGATTAGATATCAGGAAGAAGTTCTTCACAGAGAGGGTGGTGAAGCACTGGAACAGGCTGCCAAGAGAAGTGGTGGATGCCTCATCCCTGGCCAGGCTGGATGAGGCTTTGAGCAACCTGGCCTAGTGGAGGTGTCCCTGCCCATGGCAGGGGGGTTGGAACCAGATGATCTTTAAGGTCCCTTCCAACCCAAACCACTCTATGATTCTATGATTCTCTATGGAGGAAAAGAAGATTTTTAAAGTGGGTTCTATTAATTAAACCTTGCTTAGAACCAAGCTCATGGTTGTAGGAGGGCACTACAAAGATGAAAAGGTGATAGAGAATGTCTACATTAGCTTTAGAGAGGTTTCTCTCTGGATGTTTCCCAAAGATAGACACACACAGTGCAGGAAACATGAAACAGTGTCATGATTTAACTCCAGTCACCAACTAAGTACCACACAGCTGCTCGCTCGCTCTTCCCACAGCAAGAAGGAGGAGAGAATCAGAAGGGTAAGAGTGAGAAAATTCGTGGGTCAAGATAAAGACAGTTTAGTAGGTAAAGTAAAAACCATGCACACAAGCAAAGGAAAACAAGTAATTCATTTTCCACTTCTCATCAGCAGGCAGGTGTTCAGACATCTCCAGAAAATCAGGGCTCCATCACATGTAATGGTTACTTGGAAAGACAAACACCATCAGTCCGAATGTCACCCCCCTTCCTTCTTCTTTCCCCATCTTTATATGCTGAGCATGACATCATATGATATAGAATATCCCTTCGGTCATTTGAGGTCAATCTGTCTCTGCTGTGTCTCCTCCCAGGTTCTTGTGCCTCCCAGCCTACTCACTGGTGGGGTGGGGTGAGGAGCAGAAAAGGCCCTGACTATGTGTAAGCACTGCTCAGCAGTAATGAAAATATTTCTATATTATCGACACTGTTTTCAGCACAAATCCAAAACATACCCCTTACTAGCACCAGTCTTGGAATATAACTCTATCCCAGCCAAAATCAGCACAAAAAGACAGTAATTTCTGTACCTGTGTTGCATGAGTGCTGACTACAGCTTCTAGTATTCACTAGCCATCATTATAAATGCACACATGACATGAGGGAAACTGGAATAGGGGCCAAGCTGCTTTGTGATTCAGGTAGCAAGTCCATCCCCCTCAAATCCCATACAGAGATTATGGGGTTTACACCATAGAATCCCAACTCCTATTTCCCATGGTCCCATCAGGAAATCAGTCCATGGACTTTTCTCCCTTTCTGACATCACACATACCATCCCCAGCTGGTCAGACTGGTGGGTAGCTTTCTGGCATGTCATACTACAGAGAGTGAGGGAGAAGCTGGGATGCCACACGGGTGCTGTGAGACATTTCAGTCATTACGGTACAGTTCCTTCCTATAGCTTGGCACTTTGGCCCATCCTCTTTTGTGTGTTCAACCTATCTTCAGACACACACTCCAATATGCTATCGCCTTAGGCAGATACTTCAAAGATCTACAAACACTGTTGGTAGTATTCCCCTCCAGACACTATTCCATATCTCCTGCCATCACTGTCCTGTCACTCCCCATGAAAGTTGACATGATGCAGATAGCAGCCATGAACACTAGATAGTTCACACATATGCACAAGGAAATTATACTGGAGCACAGATAAAAATGGGAGTTTTTAACACTTCCGTCAATGCAGCATTTAAACTCCTTTGGAAATTTAACCATCAGAAGGTGACATGACCATAAACAAGGACTGGTTAGATGTTAAATTTCACTGTAAGTCATATAAGCAGCAGAATACAGCCCAGGGTTACAACAAGCAATCACATAGGTGTCTCTGCATGTGACCGGATGATTGTTTCGCTGAAATTTTCACATTTCTATAGAGAGGTAACTGTCTCTTTGGACTTAATAGCTGACAAGTACTGATGTTTTCTTATGTAGCACAGTCAAATTTAGATATGAAAGGTGGTTGACCTATTTTGCAGTCTGACAGTACAACCACACAACTGCAATGAGTTCACGCCTGTTGGTTTTCTCTTTTGTTTATTTCATTCTTTCTCAGACACAAAGACAACTTAGTTCATAATACAAAATGAACCAAACAGAAGTTATGTCATTTTAACTAGTCAAAAGCCCTGCCATTCTTTCTAGATAAAGATCCTAAAATGTATTTAGCACAAATTGTGAGTACATTCTATATTGGTGACAATGTGAAAACCAGGTTATTTTTTCCTCTCTATACTTAATTAGTTTTTTTTTTCTTTTAATTAAAGAGCCAAGAATTAATTCTTTGTTCCCATTGGCTGCCAGTGATCTGTACACGTAGTGGCTTGATTCAGCATAACACTTGTCTAAATAACTAAACACCAATGAAAGTAAAACGAACCCAAAGCATATTTCAAGGAAAAACAAGTTCCTTATGTGAAACAATTATTTCAGAGGACAGAAGTTCAATTCAATTCCTACACCTAACACAATTTACAGAGAGTGAAGCCATACAAACTATGTCGTTGCGATATTATAATTATTTGGTATGGAGATTATGACTACTTTTTTAAGTTTATGTCACTGGATGATAAAAAAGAAGTGGGAAGAGCAGCAGTAACCAGTGTAATTTTTATGCAAGAGCCCCTAAGACAAGAACAGAAACTATGGCATGTGATAAGAGAATTACCCCTCATGAAGGATCCATATGCTATCAGCAACTCTTTACATTCCTTATGTACTTCATACTGGATGCTCAAAGAGTTTTGTGAAATGAGAACTAATAGATGGAGTCAGGTTTTTTTTACATTGCTGATGTGCTGTTAAAGGAGATATACACTCTTCAAAGCTTCTGACAATGAAGAAGCATTTACCACTACGCTTCCAATTGCTTTTTTGAAAACGTGATAGTAAAACCCATGATGGTCTATACCTGTGTCTGGAAAATGTATTAGGCTGACATAAAAGTAATTCCTACAAGTATTAATGTTAAAAAATATAGATATTGGTGAATATCAATGCCTTCTCTTGCATTCTGCTTCTACATGTGCAGAAAAGTAGAAAAATCAGTCAAAAGTATCAGTTTCTAATCACTCCAATAATTAAACAACACCATTGTCCCAGCTCTGTGATGCACTACTCAGGAGTGCACAGCATACTTCTGTTAAGAAAGATAATAGATCTGGTAGCACATTTATATTTGACAAGAATTTCCTGAGGGACAAAGCTCCTGGCAGAGACAGAGAAAAAATTTAGCACTTCAAATGAAAAAGTAACAGTACTAAAATAAGAAACACAATTCTTTGAAACTACTGTGGCAATTATCTTGGTAAGAGGGCACTTACACTCTCCTTTAATTAAGAAAATGTAAAAGACAGTGATGAGGAACAGACTGAAAGTATTTTGATTTAACACCAAAGTTTTACATATGAGGATCATGTGGCTTATTACCCTTAGTCTGAGATGAACACAAATAAGGGTTCCATGAATGATTTTACATCAGCATATGGCCCCATTGCTGCAGTAAGCACACACATATGGATTCCCTGCATCGACAGCCTTAGATAAGTCACTGGCAGTCTGTACAATCGTCTCCTTGTATAGAGATCATTGGAGAATCAGGAATTGTATGCTTTAAAAAAAACCCAGTTTTATAACTTGTCTTTTTGGTAATATTTGTTCCTTCCCTGATCAAAAAACATGGCTGAAAATGTAACACTATGAATGAGAGAATGTTATGCACAGACTTTAATATAACCTGAACACCTGATTTCCTGTGCCAGCTGCAGCTTCAGGAATCTGGAGGTTCATCAACACTGTTCATTAGAAATCAGACAGGAAAAAATGAGAGGTTTTTGTCTTCCTGTGAAGCAGGCATCCACAGTCTGTCAAATAAAAGAGATGGTATGGAGCATATCTAATTTTTGAGGAGCTTACACTCACATAAATCTTTCTGTCATGGCTCTCATCTACAGCAAACATCACACAACGTATTCCTAGAATATGAAAAGGGAGACTACTTCAAAAGATACATGTGAATTTTGTAGATAAGAAATTTAGATTATGACCTCCATCAAAATAATTGAAAGTGGCATTTGTAAGACAACTTGAGTGAATACTTTTTCAAAACATGCACTTAATAACGACTCTGTTTATTAAAATAAATATATTTGGAAAAAAGTTCATATTTATTATATGCATCAGGAGTTTCAAACATTATATGTACTCTAAAACCCATCCAGTAATTAAATTTTAAATCAGATTTCCCAATTTTTGGGTTTACCTTAAATCCAATGTGGCTAAACACCAAAATATCAGAAAAAAAAAATGGGGCTAGTCTTGAAGCAGAGATTTGGGGCAGACTAATTTACAGGGATAAAATTCCATGATGTTTTAATGTGTACCTAATTCTGGCACTTTCTATAGTTTCATCATGGCCTGATTTAAGCAAGTGTTTGGACCAAAGTATTTTCCCCAACATAGATTTTTTTCTTAGAATTTGTAGTCAGCTGCAAAAATATTCTAAATTAGTGTAGCAGTATCTATTTCCTGACATTGTTAACAAGTGTATAGACAAGAAAAACATTTATGAAGGCCACAGCGGACCATCTGTAGAATAAAACAATATAGAAAGCAGATCCTGAGATAGTACAAAACAGATAGTTCAACTACAACTTGACTTCTGTGTCTGTACAGAAATGTTGCAGGAGAGGCTGAGAGAGCTGGGTCTGTTTAGCTTGGAGAAGAGGAGTCTGAGGGGGGATCTTATCAATGCCTCTCAATATCTAAAGGGTGGGTGTCAGGAAGATGGGGCCAGGCTCTTTTCAGTGGCGGCCAGCGGCCGGGCGGGGGGGCGA
>NW_010251950.1:0-3070 GCF_000690775.1 Eurypyga helias | reverse complement strand
GCCTCCTGGACTTGTTCCTGTTTGATCTACTCTAGGTGATCCTGCTCTGGCAGGGGGGTTGGACTACAGGATCTCTAGAGGTCCCTTCCAACCCCTACCACTCTGTGAATCTGTGAATCTGTGCACAAGTATCCACATTATTCAAAGATGGCTCAACCAACATACATCCCAGAGAACTCTAGTCTTTATGCAGTTCCCATACCACCCTTCTTAGATTGTCAAAACTAGTCGTATTTATTGTGAAAAATACAGAAGTTTCAGTGTTTTCACTTTAAACCTAGACCTGCAAGCATTGCCAAGCAGTGCCTGAGCTAGTGCTTATAAAAGAAGTTCAAGGCCAGTCAGTATAAAGAACAAGGTTGTAAGTCCACAGATGGTCCTTACGGCCCAGATTTCAGGCATGTTATCTGGGAAATGTAAGGGACCTTATATAGCTCCTCATGTCATTGCTGCCTTAAAAAAGCATTCCAGTCAGCAGAGCTCTATTTGCCAGTTCTAATGCCTTCTGTTGGTCAAACTCTCTTCTGCTGCAACTGTGAGAAATTATCACAAACTTCAATAAAAACTGTTCTTACTTTAGAAAGGGACAAATTTGATGCCTTGAAAAGCAGCCACAAAAGCTAATGTTAGGCTAGTCTCCCCAGGCTACACTGTTGACAGTTGAAAGACAGAGGCTTCACCAGAGGACTGTTTAAATCTATGCTCAATTGCTTGTTGAAGAAATCTTTTTCTCTCCATTGACTATAGGGTGAAATTAGGGACTTCAGCTTTCTGCATCTGAAGTTAGCTTAATGCAAACAAGTCATCACAGTTATCATAGTACTCTTGACTGAAACTGAAATACTGAGGTTTTACAAAACTTTTGTGCTTTGAAAATAATCAGAAAGTACATGAATGGAAGACTAGTCAAATGCTACCTTGTGTAAAGTTTCTAAAACACCCCTAATAGTGTGCTCTTAAAACTCATATAAATAGAAAAGCTAGTTCACACAGAACAAGAAAGTGAAATTACGATCTCCTACTTCTTTGGCTATTTCCAAAGCGTATCCACTCATTACTGACTTCCTTTTATTGTGCCATGTGTTCGTAACAGTGTCACCAGGAAAAAAATCACATAAAATTTATTCTTTGGTATATAAAAATGGGCTAATCATATGTGTTGTGGTTTAACTCTGGCTAGCAAAATACCATGAAGCCACTCTCAAATCCCCCTCCCCGCCCCAGTGGAGGGGCAGAATCAGAGGAAAAAGAGATAAGGAAGCTTGTAAAATTGAGATAAGAAGTATTTACTAATTAAATCTAAATTAATACATACAAGTACTACTGATAATAAATAATTAAAATAATAGTAAATAAAACATATGATACAATTATAATACCGTATCATACAACTATGATACAGTTGCTCACCACCCACTGACCAATGCACAACCCGGTGCTGAGTAGTGAGAGTCAGACCCACAGAACCTCAGCCCAAAAACTATCGCAGCAGATTCCAAGTGAATCCTATCAGTGATAGCACGACCAGGAAAACCAAACAAACCCACCAACACCTTCATGAACGAGCCAGCACAGGAGTTAGCAGAGCAGCTAACACAGGAGTCAGGGAGAGCGTCAGCAAGTGTACGGGAGTAAACGAGCAAGAAAGTGAGGGAGAGAGTAATGGCTCCCGGGCCCCCTCCTTGTGTATGCCCCGAGCATGACGTACTATATGGCATGAAATACTCCCTTGGGCAGTTGGGATCAGCTGCCTGAGCAGTGTGTCCCCTGCACGGCCTGTAGCGAGACAGCAAGAGCTGGGAACGCAGCTGCAGTGTCAGAAGCGGAGAAAGACCTTGAATTCAGTGCAGGCATTCCCCAGCGCCAGCTCGGACCTTATCAGTGCTGCTCTCTGCATCCAGGAACGCAGCTTCCTAACAGCCACGGTAAAGAGAGTTAACTCTTTCCTGACTAAACACAGCATAGTATGTTATTTAATGTTCCTTATATAATGAGACATTAGATCCAGATAATTCATTTGTACAAAGTAAAAAGAAATTTAAAAAGACAGGAGGAAAAACACAGAATAGCTACACATTTTTAAGTTACAAATACGAAAATGTAATGTTCCAGAGCTTCACAGACTCAGTGCAGTGCTAATAATGTTATTATTGTTATTTAATTTCAGAATTCAGTGCATAATCCTGATGAACCCATTTGTGTGACACATTATAAGTCATAAAGCAACATACAGTATTCCTGTAACTGGATATAATGACATCTGCCCAGTGGATGAGGGAAAGGCTGTGGATGCTATCTAGATTTTATCAAAAACTTTTCCATCATTTCCCACAGCATTCTCCTGAAGAAACAAGAAGAATTATTAGCCCTGAAAGCCAACCATGAGCCCAGAAAGCCGCTTGTATCCTGGGCTATATCCAGAGAGGCACGGCCAGCAGGTCGAGGGAGGGGGTTCTCCCCCTCTACTCTGCTCTCGTGAGACCCCACCTGGAGTGCTGCGTCCAGCTGTGGGGCCCTCAATATAAGAAGTATATCGACCAGTTGGAGCAAGTCCAAAGGAGGGCCACGAAGATGATCAGAGGATTGGAGCACCTCTCCAATGAAGAAAGGCTGAGAGAGTTGGGCTTGTTCAGCCTGGAGAAGAGAAAGGCGTGGGGGAGACCTTATTGCAGCCTTCCAGTACCTGAAGGGGCCTACAAGGAAGCTGGGAGGGGAGGGAACTTGCAAGGGCCTGTAGTGACAGGACAAGGGGTAACGGGTTTAAATTGAAAGCAGATAGATTTAGATTAGATATCAGGAAAAAATTCTTCCTGGAGAGGGTGGTGAAGCACTGGAACAGGTTGCCCACAGAAGCTGTGGATGCCCCATCCCTGGAAGTGTTCAAGGCCAGGCTGGATGAGGCTTTGAGCAACCTGGTGTAGTGGAAGGTGTCCCTGCCCATGGCAGGGGGGTAGGAACTAGATGATCTTTAACGTGTCTTCCAACCCAAACCATTCTATGATTCTATGACACTGGCTGCTCATGGCTTGGACTGTCATACTCTTTGCCGAGTAAAAAACTGGCTGGATGG
>NW_010251949.1:68846-121121 GCF_000690775.1 Eurypyga helias | reverse complement strand
GGTGCAGCGCTGGGGAGAGGGGGGCTCTGGGGCAGCCCGGCAAAGCGTCATCGCTCCGGCTCTGCTGCATTTGTCATCCAGCTCTCTTATCCCCTCTCCTGAAAGCGCTGTCCTCATCCTTCTTTCTCTTTAATGTTTACAATACACTTAATTTCTAAATGCTAACTACTGATGGAGCTGCAACTCGCAGCAGATCTGGCCAAGCATCGTCAGTGAGCAACAAACACTGATTTAAGGTAACTAAGCAGTCAGGAAATTTTATCTTGGCCACAGCTCCAAAATGAATGAAACTTTATAAAATATTAAACTTGATAAAATATTCCCAACATCTCCTGAATCAGGAAATGCCCATGTACTTGGGAGACCAGTCAGATCTTCATTTATAGGAAGAGAGGATTAACCTACGGCATTCGGGGACTTAATTATCTGTCTTGGTTTGTTTTTTGGTTTTTTTTTTTTTTTTTCCAGGAATACACGGTCTTAAACCTGGATCAGATGCAAGAGATGTACGCCACCGTGAACCCATTACAGCAATACTACAGCACCAAGTGAGACATTTTCCTGCACGCAATGTTCGCAGGCAATCTAAAGGGCATTAAACTGTGTATATATGTATATACGATGCCTCTGACATAGCCAGACAGGCTATGAGAAACAGATCCATCCTACGCACAGCATAAATCATAGCTGAATAATGCACACAATTAATATTTTTGCTGGAGTTAGGGTTTTCAAGCACTGCCTTTAGGACCAAATCCTGGTCTCAGCCTTCCACAGCTTTAGCTTATGCAGTGGCATTGAGAAGAATTTTCTGGTTTTCCTTCTGTAGTTAAATTTGATTCTTAATGTAGTGCTAGAGGCACTAGACCAAGAATTTTTAAATGTTTACATAGGCAGGATAGTATTTTAGTGGGGACAGATTCAGGCAAACTTTCTTATCAGAACAGCAAATACCCCTCTCCCACTTTTTTTTATTTAAAAAAAAGTAACTCTCCAACAGACTGTACAGCTTTTGACCCACTTTAAAATATACATACATATATATAAATATGAATATTTTTTACTATACTTCTATGTTTTTTCAGTGCGGTCTAGCAGTTAGAAGTGGTGAGTAAGGAATGAACCCAATAGCCCATCAAACCAGATAATCCTCAACAAACTACCAGAAGTAATTGGATTACCACCAGCTTTTAACAAACAACTTTCACTTGAACAACTGCCATATATGAACATAATGCAGTTATACTATGGAATACAATTTTAACTTCAATTGAAACTTTCCTAAGTTGCCTAAATTTCGGATTTACAGTTTAGCTTGGTTTTAATAGTTTCTCAACTTTGCAATAAAAGAGGGTGAGTAAACAACAGAGCAAAAGTGAAGTGGGCAAAAGCTGAAACACCAGTTAACGTTTTCAGAGTATACGTAGGCTTCTTCACAGAAAAGGAGTTTTCAGAGAGGCTCTGAAAACCATTTTGTACGTTTTGTTGCCCGTTCTGAAGGGTTCGATCTCGGGCACTAAGACAAAAATGACTGCCCAGAGAAGCAATTTGCCAGAGCAAAGGTAGTCTGGATCTTCTTGCAGACCAATCCATAGGGATCACACGTACTGAAAAGCATGTGCTTTCAAAATTTCTAACCATTCCATTAATATTATTAAGAGTATGTATACTTAAGGCTGAAAATTCAGAAGTGATTACATTAGTATATATATTATATACTTATAAATTGTTGTCTTCAAGCTAATGGCAGAATCTTGTTATTAGATCTTTGAGGCATCACTCGAATTGAAGAAAAATAGTGGGTGAGGGTTAAGTTCCAGCCTAACCAGTTTTTATTTTAACTGTGTTGCAGTTCAGCTTAACATTTTCTCCTCAAGGAGCCGTAACAGTCACCCCAATTCATTTTTCTCCTTAAAAAAACCAGGTAGCTGATTTCACAGCCTAAACCGCCATTTTGTTTTAATATTATTTTTTAACACGCTGTAGGAATCTGAATCCTTAAATCTGTATTTTTTTTCCTAGAAAGCTTGCCTTGCATAAACTGTTTTCTGGGAAACTGAATAATAAGATTGAGATCTGTAAAAACTGTTTTCTGTTCCATTCAAGTTCCCTCCCTCTTCCTTGGCTGCAGAGGCAATTAGCTCCGCGATTGCGGCTCTGAGTATGCTTCCTGTATTTTTTCCTGTAGGTGGCTCTTCAGTGAGGAATTCTGCAGCATCTAACCAAGTACACGTGATGATTTTCCATGTCATATCCCAAAAAATAGGCCAGGAAGAGACAAAGCGTGTGTAGCATGTGTACAGACAATTAAAAAACCCCACCCCAACGGACTCATGTTTCTCTCTCATCAGCAAAAATACTGAATGCAGAAATACAGTCTTAAAAAGAAAACAACCCTAATTTCCTGAAACGCTTGTACTTCTGGCTCATTGTAATCAAACTCCAGGGGTTTCTGTTTCCCTCTGATCTTAGTTTATCTAGCTGGTTTTCTGCCCTGGTTACATCTGTCCAAGACTAACGTTAGTGGACACCCTTTCTGCAGGTCTTTGCGAGACAGCACTTACGTGCAGAGACTACGTGAATGCACGTGGTTGAATTCTGCAAGTTCCTTGGTAGATGGACAGGTCTGCTTATGTGTGATCAAGGAACAGGGAAACTTGTGCAAGACCCCCTGCAAAACTGAAATTCTAGTTTAGAAAGGCAAGAGGAAAAACGAAACACAAAGAAAAAAGGGATCTCTTAAGATACAGTTGCCCTGTGGATGAAGTGTTCCTCATGGACTTACACTCCCATTTTGTTTTGGGAAGTCATCCAGTGCTCACCTTGTTTTTTAAAACCACTGTTATTTAGGTTACCTACTTAGTAAAGGTAGTGTGTGTGTCTACCACTAAGGTTAAGGCACCTCACCTTTTCAGCCATGTTGCCTGGTTGACTTGGTTTTACTTCCCCGAGGCAGATGGTGCTGCTTTTCTCTTTCCTGAACTCCAGGATCAAACACGCTTCTTCACTTCTCCAGTCTTTCTGTCCCCACAACAATCCCTTAAAGGTATTCTCTTTTAAAAGCTATTTACACGGCATGCACACAGCTCTGACAAATAACGTTGGTGGAAACAGTCCCACTGACGCACAGATATTCGTGTTAGCAGTAGCGACTACAGGTGACCCTTTTGCCCCACCAAGAGAGGTTCCTCGAAGAGAAAAAACTTAAGGCCCCACAGCATTTCCACTATTAAGGCCGCAAACCCTCAACGGCTAGAATTTACCCAAACCAGTCAGGAAATGCCCATCTTTTAAGAAGGATGCTAAAAACTCCCCTACCCAGGACAAGTGTGCACTTCCACCGTGCCACGTGTTGGGAGATTTTAAAGCACTTTGAGGATATTAGGAAATTATCATCCAAAGGTGTTCCCAGGAGATAGCCACCCTTCCCATCCCACAGAGAAGAAGCAACGGTGAGGACTTGCAGTGGTACGCTACCGGTGCTGCCTACCTGGGTGATGCAACGCATTTCCCATTCTTCACCAGGGACCACTGCAGTGCTAACACACCAGGTTCCCAACAGGAACTCCTTTGAAAACTGGGCATATTATTTAGGTGCCTAAACACGAGGTTGAAATTCACAGCTTAGTCAGCCCTTTCGCTGTCCCACGGGAGCTGCCCGTGACTGTGATGGGCAGTTCTACGCTCCAGGGTGGACTGGAGCGTAGTCCTTTGGCATCCGTCTGCAGCCTG
This sequence comes from Eurypyga helias, assembly GCF_000690775.1. NCBI lineage: Eukaryota > Metazoa > Chordata > Aves > Eurypygiformes > Eurypygidae > Eurypyga > Eurypyga helias. The sequence goes on along the minus strand of NW_010251949.1, from coordinate 117,389 downwards.
GCGATGGATGCAGAAGGCTGCTTTCCTGCTAAAAATGGCCAGAACCTCATACAGCAAAACATACGTTTCACAGTGATGCAAGCAAACAAAACGAATATCCAGGCTGCACGGGTATTATATAATTCATAAAATAAAGCCGTGGCCAGAGGCGGGTAAAATACCCGTGGCTCTTTTAATTCCCACCACCCATAAATAATCTTCCTGTTTGCGTTTTATTGGAAAACAACTGATTTAAAAGTCACCTAGCGTTATAATCCCCCCTCCACAACTGCCATCTGTCCGACAGCGGTAGTAACAGGCCCTTTCATTCACAAGCAAAGCCAGCAGGATAAAGAGGAAGAGGAGGAGTTGAAGGGGAAGAGAGTGAGAAAGCGGATAAATTCCATTTGTGCTATTAAAAAAAAATAGAAAAGTGAACTCAGTGGTTGAAAAGTGAAGATAAAAAGATGAAAACAGTAATCTTGCTACAGAAACCAGAGAATTATGTTCTTGCTCTCCCCTCTCAATTTTTTTTCCCTTCTTTTTTCTTTTTTTTTGCTTTCACACTGTACAAACTGTAGCACCCTGAACAACTCACTCCCCTGCTATTTCCAGCACTTTACAGAAACTTTTCAACATTTCTGTTTGACACATATTTTCAGCAGTGAGGTGAAGACAATAAGTAAACAGGTAGTGAAGGGCTATTTAGAGCTGGTCAGTCACAGTAATAATAACGCAAAAAGAAAAAACCCCACACAGCACAGAACATCTATCCTATGCGCTGTAGCCACAGACAGCACATGACCTCTGACAAACAGTTTTCAGAGTAATTTTAATGCTACTCTGGATTTAACTTGACTAACTGGTAGCAATTGAGCACATCTTTTTTTGTGGCAGCAGTTATCTAAAATGCTACAATAACAGCATCAAAAGTAGAATGGTGGAAGATTGGTTTTCCATTGTGCTGCTGAACTGGCATAATGCCCACTTTAAAAGCAATTCGCTGCTCATCACTGAAATCTGGCAGACACGACACTAAATGCCTTGAGGGAAAAAAAAAAAAGGGTCTTGAGAAGGGGGAACCACTCCAACCACCAAGCCAAGAAAAAGGAGGGGAGAAAAAAAAAAAAAGGGGGAGGGGGGAGAGGCTCGGGACATGATGAGAAAGCAAAGAATGATGAATCTATGTAAGAAGAGAAAATTGCAAAATAAAAAGTTTAGCACTGCACGCAGACTCAACAGGCTCTACTTAATTTGCTGGAAGATTTTATCGCAGGCTTGCATTAGTAATGGCAGAGCAAAACAAAAGCAAATATATATTTACGTCTGTCTATTGTTCTGATGAAGTGAAAACGTACTGAGTTCCGTCAATCATTTGTCAAACACATCTTCCTAGTTTTATTTACCACCAGATATAATGAGTAAATATGTGATAATAAAACTCTTCTTTTTATATGGACATATACAATTTTTTCCCACTACTAAATACAGGTAATGATTTAGGAAGCTTTCAAAATGTCTTTTTACTGTCAATAAAACTAATTCTATTCCCATTTTCATGTTAAAAAAAAGGCTTTACAAATGAAAATTCAAATTAAAATTCTGATTATAGTGTAGTGTGACAACACCTGTATTTATAATTTTACTGTCAGCTAGCTCGTAGTGTTTAACAATAGCTTGAAGCAGAAAAGTAATTGGAATTTGTCTGTAACATGCCAGATGACGACACTGGGCACTTTGCGGTGCTAAAGCAAATTTGGTTTGATGACAAAATAACCTCAGAAAGATCGGGAGAAAAAAAAAAAAAACATCCAAAGGTTAAATAAAGTCATCCTCTACGCAGGGACATATAATCTACTGTGGTAAACCAAACCACTGAGCAGTAGCTGCAGATACTCGGGTACCCCTGGAGTTGGCAGCCCTCTCCTAGAGCAGGCATCCCTCAAGTCCCTCCCTGCAGCATCCACCTCCCAGCAGCTTTTCTAAAATGCTGAATTACTCCAGTATCACCACCAAACTAATTCAGAAACATGGGAGAGACAGAAAGCAAGGGCACATGAAGGCCGGGAAGAGACGCTAACGCGTAGGCTGCGCTTCTGTGGACCTCTGGGTGAATATGAAAGGGAGACTAGAACAGAACTGCCTGCTGTCCGTGCGAGCACACAGGCACTCTGTGTACAGCCGTGATTTCACACTGCTCACGCGGTGCCGCTCGCATGTACTAACTGGCGCATGCTGACGGGCCAGGTCACAATTAGGATACAAACACATATGCTGCTCAAGAAACGGAAAGGAGAGGAAAAAAAAAAAAAAAGGCAGCTATTCAAGCTGAGTATTTCAAAACTCAAACACGTGCCACTCTCCACACACAACTTGTCTTACTCAAGCCTGCAAATTAAAAGCCTGTGTTTTTCATTATCCAAAAGACAGGAAAAAAATAAAGAAAAGGAAGCCACACAAGAAAGAAAAACAGAATGACAGTGACGTTTTAGTTTACACTAGATATGGCAACACATACAAACTGTCAAAACTATGGAGTGAAAAAAGCTGTTATCAAGCAACTGTCAAGAGAGTCCTCTGAGATTTGGAAATCTTGTGTTTATTGTAACTACTGCACATTACACAAAGAAAGAAACATCCCTCTTCTTACCACCGCTGCTAAATATCATGCGAGAGAACCCAGATTTCTGCCTCGCTATTTAGATTAATTTCCTCCCCCCCCGTGTAATTCTCTGCTTGACAGCACAGGGCCCCTCCTTTTTAAGGTTTTCTATTGTTTGGTCAAAGTTCAGAGAGAAACTTGAGGTTATATCAAACATTATTTCATTTTCAAGAACTGTCAACACCCATTTTATGTTGTTAACTTCTTGTCCATCATTTAAGAGTGGAAACTGTTGACACCAAAATACACAGATGAAGAATTTCTCTCTTAAAAGATGTATGTAGAAAGAGAGAAGATAATGGAAGCAGCTATTTTACTAGGCATACTAACAATTCTTTTTCACGTACTTCAACATATTGTCTAGAAATGTTAACTGGCTGTGGGATACAATATTCAAACATTTAGGCTGAATGTATTAGTGCAGATTTTAAATCGTACTTCTTAATTATAAGAAAACAACTACCCCTTGGAGAGAAATTCCAAGTCTCTTCAACAGAGCTTTCAAAGTATCATTTTGAGTGATAGCCTTGCATGACCATTTTTCAACCAGTAAGCAACATTCCAACCATAATGATGACTAGTTAGAAGTTGTGAGCAAAAAATATGTGTGTTTTGTTACTGCAAATCACATTTCTATGCTTCAGGAATATATAAAAAATGATGTATATTCTGAATCCCAGGTTTTACAGAGCAAACATTTGATGAGGTCCCTAGATTCAGCTTTAAGTTCTGGAAAAAGAATAAAACCCATAGCGAGTGTGATGATGCATGCTTTTATGGAGTTTTTATTCTGTCAGTTCTGGGGCGGGAAGTATCAAACCTAAAAGCTCAGTAAAAGAAGCTTCAAATATTATTGTATATGAACACATGATCGGTTGCCCCTCTGAAGTCAATGAGCCCACAGCACACACAGTAAATTTAAGTGCCTCAAAACTGATGTTATTTCCTTCTAGATTTGTTTCGGATGTCACATCATCTGTGTAGCTCTTAGATGAGGAACAGACGCCTGTGAGCTTACTTTCTAGCACCAAGCATCACATCCTGTCGGATTCACCTGTAGCAGCTACCACTCCACAGATACCCACCCATCATCTCCTGGAAATCCCTGTCTGCAGGTGTACAGTTCCTCAACCCCGAGTTCACAGTCCTATAGAGCCCAACTGCTCAAATAGAGACATCTTCACATTTTTGCATATAAAGATCTTTTTTTTTTTTTTAGTGTTAAGAGCACTTCTTCAAAATGTCATAATATTTATGATCATCAGATGAGAATACTTGAACGAAAATTCTGCCTGACACATTATATTTCCCACAACTACCATGACCACTTAGGTATAATTTTATCTCCAAATATTGGATAACCTCATGTAACACAATGAGTAATATATTATCTCAATACAAAACATGAAACAAAACGACTGAGAAACTTAATAACAAATGAATCTTCCCCACACAGAACTGCATTGTTAGCTGTATTATTTCCTAGCTTTTGACTTTCAAGTACTTCCTCCTCCTAGATTATAAGAGTTATAAAGTACCATAACAATTACTGCATAAACAGCTGCAGCTACATGTCCATGTAACACAGACTTTTTTTTAAAAAATGTATATTAATAACCTAATATAAGCTTACACACACGCGTTCACACAAAAGATAAAAAACAAAACAGAGATCTGATCCTCAGGAATTTAAGAAAATGGGATAAGTCTACAGAAACTCACTATTTTTCAAGCCTGTCGGTGCTGCAAGACGGCATGGATATGATCCATATGCTAAAAGTCTATTCAAGTACTTACTGCTCCATAAATAGAGTTCTGGGGAGGGAACTGCAGCAAAGAAAAAGAAAAAACTATTTGGAAGGTGTGGTGCAGAGCCAGGGTGAATTGTTGAGCTTGTCCTGGGCTTCAGTTATGATTAGGTTTAGAATCATTAAATTTTGTAAGACATACTGAAGTTCGCCTGACACATCAAGGTCTTTTCATCTTGTACAGCCTACCACCTCGCCCTTGAAAGCACTCGGATAGCTGTCTTTTTTAAAGTCGTCTGACTGAGAAGCTTGCCGGCCAAATCCTCCCCTTCATATATACTTCCTAAGGGTTAGGAGACAGCGGAAAAAAAACCAACAGACGAGAGAAAGAGAGAGGGTGATTATAGCTGAAATTCAACACATTAAAGTTGGCACCATCAAAATAAAGAGCTCCTTCCATTAATCATGAAATTTAGAGTACTGGAAGATCTACCAGACCTATTTTACTGAACAGGAAAATTCAGCACCAGAATATTGTTAAATTGAGTTAGCATTATCAGTGGAAAAAATATGCTCTATTTCCTATTATTTATGAAGCCCTATCCTTTTCTTTCTTACCAATTACATTCCCTATCATTTCCAAAATATACAAACTGTTTTCAATCAACAGATTTCTTTATTACAGCGTACTGCATGCTTGTTACTGCCTCTTTTCTATATTGAATCCTTGATTGGACAAGCATTTTGAATTTAACATGGACTGTGATTGCACACATCAAACAAATTAAACCTGCCAATCTCTTTTTGGAGGATATCCTTTATATATACTATCACTGAAGAGTACCCCGAGTATATTTGCTTAGGAGAAATGGGGAAGGAGGAAATGATTATTATGGCAGAGTCAGAAGACATTCATTTTCCCATGATATATAACTGGCCTTGCATCCTCGTTTTCCTGTTCTCCAACTAATTATTTTATAAAAAGAAAAACATACTTATTGACTTTGTCAGTATTTCAGTGGCTGTTTTACAATCATCCATCTATTTTTCCTGTTGGCCAAATGCTAATCATGTGGCAAAAATGAGATGTCAGTAAAGGATGAACTACTCAGTATGCCTGAAACTGATTTTCCTTAGGTTAACCAGCTGCAAAGCCAGATGACACAGTTCTCTGCCAGTAACAGGACTAAAATGCACTGGGTTTGGGTTATGCAAGCCTGTTCAAAACGACACTTAACTTTCTACAGCTTCTGACTGTGCAAGTAGGACTGAATTATAGATGGAATTACTTAAAAAGAATACATCCCACAAAGATGAAAATACTGGGAAGGATTTTCCTTTTAAAATGCAGTTCAGAGATGTGTTGGTTGAAAAATCAAGGTCAAGTGGGAAGAAGTCTAAAACCAGAAAAGCAAATAAACAGAAAACCCCCACAATATCAAAGCACAGAACTGACCAAAGTCAAGACAACCAAAGACAAGTCAAGGTGTGAGAAAAATCCATAGAATAAATCAGAAAAAAGTGATGAAGATATCTGCGAGCAAGACTTGACTAAAAGCATTCAGTTCTTTGCATTTATTAAAGCATAATACGAATTCCTCTGATGCTCAGGAAACAGATACCCTTATCTGGAAGATGCTATCTGTTTCCTGCTTTATCAGAGGAACATAAAGAAAAAAGGGCAGACTATTCACGCTGCTTTTACAGCTGCTGAGCACTGAATCTTCATTCGAAAGATGTAGGTGCTACGCTCAGCTTTGCCACCACTTTCCAACATTATACTGGACCAGTTGCTGAATTAATTCAGGCTTCATTTTTTGTCTGTAGAACAGGTTTGATGGTACCTCCTTCTCTGACCTATTGCTGCTCTTACACTGCAAATTCTATAGGCAGGAGTGGTCCTCAAAATTGCCTATTTGTGGTGCATTAGACCTCTAGATAGCAGCATAATACAAATAATAACTAATGATGTGAACCCGGAGAGAAGAGGTAAACCACTATACTATACTTTCCACTTTTGTTTTAGAGATGCCTCTGCTGGCATCTGTATTTTTTGATGGTATAAGACATTCCTCCTCTGCTGGTGAAGATGCTCAGGTTAGAGTTACTGTAAGTCATTCTCAATGAAGCACTTTAACAGTTTGAATACAATTTAAATTTGGGCAGTGTTCAGTCTCATCAAAAGCTCACGAGTCTTCAAGGGTGAAAGCCCCGCTTCTTGCCTCTCAGAGAGGAAGGAAAGAATACAGCAAAGGATCTTGAAAATAAGAACTTGTATCTGTAGTTAGATCAAGTATTCATCTTAATTTTGCTGAAACTGGTAAATTCAGTTTTGATAGTAATAGTGAAATCAGATACCTAGCATGTGATAAAAGTGTCATCTGCACATTTCAGATGTGGTGAGCAAACCCAAGATAAATATCAACAGAATTGGCTGAATTTCTTAAAAGTTGAATTACAAAGCTTACAACGCAACGTCAAGAAGAGCCTGTTGCCCTACCTTGCTTTCATCTGACACAGCAGCTACACTAGGAGGTACTGCTTGACTAGTTGTTGCTTTGTCGTTCATTATAAAGAAGAAACACCCGAGAAAAACGAAGATTTACTGCAGCCGACAGGCTGGCCACTCGAGCACACGGGAGATAAGGTGCAAAGATCAACACTCTTCGAAGGAGGGAGGAATGGTCACGGTCTTTTACTGCTGCTTTCTACTTAACTACCTGGCCTGACCCTCCGCAACAGGCAAACCACATCCATCCGTATACATTTTAAATAGCAACACTGAGCTAGTCAAATTCCTAGTGCCGCTGATTAAATGAAAATTAAGATTAGAAAGCAACACGACTGCCCACAGTGCATTAATGAAACAGGCAGCCGCATGCTCTGCGGGAAATAAAAAGTGGGTTTAGCATGCGCTGCGAGCTATTGCTTTCAACAGCGGTGTGGGGCTGGCGAGGCCACTCTCAGCTGTCGCATCCTGTAAGCGAGAGCTTGGCGCGGAGCTGCCCTGCAGCAACGATTTTGCTTTTGCAAAGGAAAGAACGCGTCCTGCCGATCCCACACTGCCGAGGGAAGCAACGTCTCCTATCCCTAAGGACAGGCATCCATCTTCCTTTTATAAGATGTTCTGTTCTTCACAGCATGGGGACGTTTCACGATATAGTACACATCTACTACAAACAAAAAGGGGCTGCATTTTGTCTGACTAAAGGCCCGTCTAGCCTCAAACTCTACTCTGCGTTGGAGAGAAGAAAAGCTGATACCCTGGCTTACGAAACCGGCTTCCAGCAACCTAGGAAGCCCAGCAACTTCCTGAACTGACGGTGCTCCCCCAGTGCTGGGAAGCTCTGGGCTGATTTTTCCTTCCACCAATGTTTCCAGTTACTTTTTGAACTTTTCAGAATCTGTAACAACCTACGAAGACCTTTAAGCATTTAGCACTGATTTCTTTGGTTCCACACGGGTGTCTGCCTACAGCGGGCATCTTGGCCCTCCCGCCCCGAACACATTATTCAGTAGGTGAATGCCACCAGTGACAGGCTGGCAGGGCACTCGCTTCTACTACAACCTGCTACTCTTTGTTTGTAGCTGCCTTCTCCACGTGCAATAAACCCACCATTCAAGATGATACGGTCACACTGGATAAGGCCAAACTCGCACACCGAAGAGCGGCAGGAAAACTCAAGCTGAGAAAAAACCTTGAGGTATCAATGCCAAAGTTTCCAATACCTGACCTTTTACTGCATTTACATTCTCGGTATGAGACTGCTTCAGAGACAATGGAATGGGCAAGATGCATTACGGCACACATAGTCGATGTCATTCAACACATGGAATGGAACGATGTTAAGAGGGATGTAAAGGTTTAGTGAAATAATCTATTAGAGATCAGGGAAAGTAAGACTTTCCTTTCAGTTCTGTTCTGACACTTGGAAGATGCAAGCATGTTGTGCCTACTGAAATTGTCTCCACTAATACAAATATGCCTTTTTTTAATGAGACACAAACTGTGAAGGTCTTTTGGTGATACCAGGTACTATTCACAGCTGTGACAGTTTTTACAATACATAATCCACTACGCAATCTCGGGTTCAGATGACTAAGCACTCCACAATTTAGAAGGGAGGAACTGAGCAGGAAAATGAATTTTCTAGCCCGCTCCATCAGACAAATCTATTGCTCCGCAGACAACAGACCCAAAGTGCTCTGGATTTCTGACACCGAAGAAAATCATGTTTTTGTGTCTAATTACAAACTTATGTGAAGATAACAATTAGAACTTCATCCTTGCAGAAAAGAACTACTGCTGAAACTCATCTAAAGAGAAGAAATATCAAAGTGATTAAAAAATATACAAATATATAGACCCACGGAACCTAGGAAAGAACATGAACATTTTGGGCCAAGGGAAAAGCCTCAGAATCAGTGCTGAGAATGGGCTAATAGAGTTGATTAGCTTTTAGTAAATATTATAGCATTAGATGGATATTGGCAACTGCTTTCCAAAATCTTCATTAAGCCTCTAGGAATTCTAAGTATCCTGCACAGGGATTCTCATATGCTGTGCTCACACTAGGTTTTGGTCAGTACACCAGAGAAAGTCCCATATTCAAAGTAATTTTTCAGATACCCGAATTGCAAAAGTGAACCTAAGATGGTCAGAAAAGACCTGGACAGATAGGTGCATCCTGAGAAGACACATGACAGGTTGAAAGACTTTTTGATCCAGGAGTTTTGTGTTCCAGATATTTAATATATGTTCAAAATGGACACAATTCTTCTGTCCTGGGAACACCTCCCTCACTAGATTTTGTACCTATCTGAAAGAGAACTGGCTAAGAAAGCTCTCCTATATATTAAGAATTAGCTTACACTCCTGTGCTGGCTAATGCCCTTTGCATTAACAACTCTGTTTCTGCAAATGATCCTAAGTTCATCCACAGACACACCACAGGTTTGCGCATGAGTTCCTAAACTCACACAAGTGTTACTTAAGAATCTCTCTTCAAATGGGCAATTCCTGATCAAAAGAAACTGTACTGACTTTTTTCTTTTCTTTTTGCCAGTGTGGTTTTTGAGCATGAATGTGATCAGTGAGCTACCCTTTGCATTATCAGTAGGTGCTTAAAATAATTTCTTCAATAGATGCTAAGTATTTTCTGGCACCCACAAACAGGCCTCTGAATATTCTGCAGCACAACAAGAGAATTACTCTGCTGTTTACCATTTGTAAACATAAATTCTATTGGGCCACTGAGACGATTTATGAGAATATCTAAATATCATGGCTTCTGTTCTGATATTTATGTTAAAGGAAATATCAATCGATGTCAGCTTTACTCTCTTCTCGACTACAGCATTTCTTAACAAATCAGAATTTAAAATAACAAAAAACCAAAATGAGACTGTGAAGAAGCCAGTAGGCAGCATCTAGATATGTCACGTATGTCACTGATGCAATTTATTCTGAGAATGGATTTATATGAAATAGCTAAGTAGGGATTTTGAGTGCAACTAGAATTGAAGTCTGGTGACAAAAATCAAAGTCTAAGCCATAAAATCTATGAGACAACATACAAATAACAACAAAAACCCACTGGAGACACTGCAGTTATTTAGAAAATTGGAAACATCTCACAACTTGTGAGATCTGCTACTGTATGGGCGACCCAAAGGCTATTGCTGCTTTAATGACACTTATGAGGTGTATTGTCTTTCCGCATCAGCATTCTATGGTAACTCCTCTTCAGTTTTATTTCTTGGTTATGGGACTCTTAGAGGAGCAAAACTAAACAGAAACATTTTTGAGAGTTTAACTTCTCTTTTAGCCACAGAAGCTGCTGCTTCCTTTTTCTTCAAAAGGAATAAAAATAATACTTAGGCACTTGAATTAAAGGGAAAACGCTAACTAATGTTAACTTTAAGCTGTTGAGGGTTGGCACAAAACCTAATTTGACCAAGTTACCACAATAACCTTTTAAGGAAACATTTGCTTCAGATCCAGTTGGCTATTGGTAAATCAAGGGACTAAGCTAAGGAACTCCAGCCCGACCCGGCAGTGGTGCCATCCAGGTAAAGACCAAGTGACCGATGCCTTGACTTTTCCCCAGACTAGCAACCGCTATCTGAACACTAAGGTGTATCTACTTCTTTCCCAAAGGATTTCTAGAAAAGCAAATAGTCGTGCACAGAAAGACATATACAGCACTGTAAAATATTTTCAAGATGCTGGAATAAGTAGTAATTTTTCTGTGCATAAATTACATTAAAAGCCTACGCAGTATTTTTCAAAAATAATACAAGAATTCCCGTTGAAAGCTACCGTGTAACTACTATTCTTCTGCATAAAGCTATGCTCACACCTGAAAAATTTGCTTTGAAACATGAATTTAAACTGATATCACTTTACAAACACCAAATATTCACAACGTGAACTTTCAGAACGCTTACATCTGAGCAAGTGCAGGGGAGTAACAGAGAGATTTATTTTCAAAGATAACAGTAAGGAAAAGGATACAGGGAGTTTTTGTAAAAATTTATCCTGTCAGCATTTCTATTGACTCTCAACTAGAAGATTCTACCAAGCTTCCCATAGGGTATAAGAAGGTGCCAGTTGATAAAACGTGAGGAAAACCATTAAGAAACATATTTTACTATTTTGAGCACTGCAGAAAAATATTGTCATTGATAACCTGGAAGAAGGAACACCTTCAGCAACACACTGCCATCCCTATAATGTCTAACGTATGCTCTGCTGCCTCAGTATTTCAGAATGGACGATTCCAAAATCACAACTGTCAATTATGTATGAAGATTTCAGTGCAGCAGCCCACTGACCAGTAAGGACTTGGATGGTATCAAGAACAGCATATTGGCTAAATGATAACAATTCAATTTTTTTTGCTCTCCACCTTTAATGTATATGTAGTATTGTGGAATGCTTTCAGAAATCAGATACCTAACACTGACAAATTATGCACCGATTACAGATGACCTTAGGAGTCGCTAAAGGTACCATCACAATCATGCATTTAAAAAAAATCCTGCTTTTCACTATAATGTGTGAATGTATGAAATTAAATGAGGCTTGCAATATGATCAGTGTGGTTGGCTGCTTTAATATATTCCATTTCAATTTAAAATCACCACAAGCCAAGAGTGACGAATCTAATTTGACCAGTCGTTCACAAAAACACTGAAAAGAGATGTAAGCAGACCTATCAACAGCTGGTAACATGGCCTGCTTTCAAAAGCAATTAATCGTTTTTTACACAACCAGAAACTCTTAAAACATTCAAAACCAGTTAAAGCTCTGCAGTATTAAAAAAAAGGATAGTGGAAAGGAATTATTCTAGTAAAAGCATCTTACACATCAAGTTATTGCTTAAAACCACAAAAGCCAGAAAATTCAAATAGAAAGGTCAAATCTCGAATAAAAAGGTGCAGTCGGGTGGTGCGCTAACAGCAATAACCCATTGTAACTTGACTTCGTAGGTTTGACTGCTCTTTATGAGGCGTTTCAATTGTGTTTCTTATTTAAATGGATTTTATGACTTCCTGCACATATTAAATATGCATATTTGACTGCAATCAAATAAGTCCAAAAATTACTAATAACTTAGTATAGAACCTGTCATACGCAAAGAACACACACTTTCACAAGCAGAACAAGATTCCGTGTAATTTATGTAATTAAAAATACACAGATCTCATTAATTCCCACTCAAAAAATACCAAGAGCAATGTTGTCTTATCTATCATATCTGTCATGCTTGCCATACATTAACTTTGTGGATTTTGGTCCTGGAGGCTGCACATTTTTCTCTGGTTGAGAAAATTTTTCCAGAAGCTACTTGCAACCAATTCTGATTGATGAAACTGAAATCAACTTCCAAAGGGAACAGCACCTTACCCGACTGTACCCATTCAGCCAGGCCCTTATCAGCATCGGCGTGAGAGGAAAGTTTTGAATGCGTTTCAAACCAAGCAGAATTACCCAAAACGCATCTCAGATTGTAACAGTAGATGACTGCTAGACAAACCTTTCCTGGAGAATGATGACTTGGTATACCAGCACATCAGCGCTGTTGGAATTCACTTGCCATTTACTTACTCACATCGTTATGATCGCTGACTTGAGGAAATGACTTTCCCACAACATCAGGCATAAGGATAGCATACGCAAAAGTAGCACAAGACACCCGAAAGCAAACTGCCCTGTCAAAACCAGTCACTAAAACAGGGCAGATGACAAGACTAAAGCATCTGCTGCTGCACAGAAGATCAACTGTAAACAAAATAAAAATGCCGTCTGTGATCTAGTTTTGGATGAAGCATGTGACCAGAATTAAATACCGTTGCTTTATTTTGCTTGTGACGAAACCACAAAGCCCACACCCTTGGTCAAAGTACAACCACCACATGAGGTATTTCATCCAGAAAGGCTTGAAATACTAACAGATAAATCTATATTTAATAAACACTTGGCACGACTTACTCATGACTTTTTGTTAAAATATTTGATAACAGCTAGCATTATCCCAAGTTAAGCTGTAGACTGCTAGCTACGTATCAACATTAGAACAATACATTTCTTAAATTTGAGCTTTTGTGACAGTCTCAAACGTCTGAGATGTAACTCACTGTCATTTTCAACTTTACTCACCTTCACATACTTCCCACACAATATTTTACACATTAGGAGGCAAAACAGAACCCCAAAGCATCAGTAAAAAAAGGTAGCATGAGAAAGAAGTGTATCTCCTTTCTATCTGGAAAGGGAACATACTATACTCCAAAAATAAAAACATTTAATAAATCCCTGCCCACCTTAATTTCACTGTTTATCTGACTGTGAGGAGCAGGACAAATGTGTAATTCTTGGTGACATACATAATTGCAGAAAAAAACAACCCACAGAAACTGGCTGCTTAGATAAATTTCTGGAATGGCTGCCCAACACCGGATTCTTTCAGACCACGTGCAGAAGAGTCTTAGATCACCCAGCAAAATGTTGCAGTACTTGCTTGCAGGGTATCTATATGTACAGGTACATATAACTATAGGTACACAGCAGCTGTCTATGCACCTTCAAGCTATGTATTACAACAGAAGAACCTGCTAACATACTGCTCTTCCTGGATATACTCACACGCTTTTACCAACATAGAATTAAAAAAATCCTTCGCGCTTCATTTTTTTCCCTTTTTAAACTTCAACTTTTTCCCTTTTTTCCTCTGTCAGACTCGTCATTAATAACTACTTATTCCCCCCTTAGAAAACTTCTGTGCATTACAGAGCCAAACCTCCTCAGGAAACAGCTGCCTCCATGAGCTGTCCTACAATCACCTGATGTTCATTACCACTAATATCTGGGACAAGGAACGTCCATCTCCCCAGTACCCACTGGTTTACAAGCTCTATAAACACGCAAGAGCTCTCCGGATATCTTTTCCTCTGTCACAAAACAGAGTGACAGTACTCCACTGTTACTACCCCTTGTCACGGTCCTTCACACTAACTGCAAGGGAATTCTTTCAGTACAGTCATCTTCACAGATACGAGATTAACTGGGGAAAAGAAGCTGCCATTGCTGGCAAACTTGTGTTACTTGTTCCTAATTTAGTTAGACTTTATCAATGATGAAGTAATCCAAGAAATAATTAGTCATACTTCACAAAACATACATGGACAACCACCAAGTAACTGTTGTCTGCTCCTGGTGAATCTTGTACCCTCTTCAGGAAAGCAACTTAGAATCACAGAATGGTTAGGGTTGGAAGGGACCTTAAAGACCATCTGGTTCCAACCCCCCTGCCATGGGCAGGGACACCTTCCACTAGACCAGGTTGCTCAAAGCCTCATCCAGCCTGGTCTCTGAACCTGGACAAACTTTCTGAAAAGCAAGCTTCTCACAAAGCAAACATGACAAACTACTCCCTGCCAAATTAACTTGAAACATTGGGGGAATGGAGCGGAGAAGATGAAGAATCACCAGGGTCAGCACTCAGGAACATCACCCCTGCTCTAACCTAGCGTACAGTCACGTTAAACAAATGCATTTTTCTGTTTTAACACACTGGCCAGTTTCAAAAGAAAATGAAAACTACTATTTACAATTTTTAAAAACAACTTCTCTTTCTGTTCCCCCCTGTGTGCTCCTTCCGAATCCTTCCCATTCATCACAAGACACTACAGAAGTGGATAAAACACATACCTGCAGCTATTCTGATACAGGGGTCAGCAAATTCATTCTTTTCGAAGACCCTCATCCCCACGATCTACAAGAATTTGTATCCTCTTTCCTGTCCTTCAATGGAACATAAGACCGGCCACTCTGAAATAGTGAGAGCTCACAGGCTCACCTGCCAATAATACATCAAGGACACAACAATATACTCTGTCCCATTGATGCAACCAGCCCCACTACTAGGATGTCAATACATTTGTTTTCTAGCCCCCTGCCCTGGGAAGCATGGCTGCCGATCATCTCCAATTTGTGAGAAGTCAGCAATTTTGAGCAGGGAATAGAGGAGGTATGTATTCAGCAGAACAATGGACGTGAAACAGGGAAGCAGGTTACTTGGGTACCACAACATTAAGTACTTTGTCACAAAGACTGCATTAGCAGATGACAGGAGACTGAACACACAGCAAACAAAATGCTTCGCAGATTTTCCTGTCCTTGATGTTGCAGCTGATCTGGAAGAGAATGTGCAAAGTCCCCTGTGCAGAGACAGCCTTTGATCTGCCTGCACTAACTCGATACACTTACGAGTCCGTGCGTGCCTTTTGTCTTCCACCCTCCTCAGAGGGTCTACAAGGAAAATAATGGATTGTCTGAGGTTGCTGTTATAAGGAAATACATTTTAAATGGCCTTCTTAAATCAACTTTGTAAATGTATTTTTTTCCTTATTCACGCTTGACATTCAAGCAGAAAGAAGAAAGATTATGTGCTATGATCTGTAGAATATTAAACTCCTCCCTAGGATAACTTCATCTGGAGTTATCAAAATCCCTGTATTTACTGAATACAAAAAAGCAGAGGTTGATGGAGTTGGCTTTTAACTGCTAAAATCCCCTGTGGGTAAAGAATAGCTATTAATAGATAACAGCTATTCACCTTGAAGACTGTGAATTAATTTCCAAACAACCCCATTCAAGAAGTTTAGTCTCTAGATTTGCCCCTTTGAAAAAACAGCACGGGCTTAGAAGAATTACACCCTCTGCTTCTCCAGAAAAATACCCAAAAGCCTGCTCCAGTGACAGAAGTCAGAACTCTCTTCTGAAAGTGATTTTTAACAGGCTGGTTCGTAGACATCATGACAGACTTTTCTGAAGGAGCAGTGGGAGGTATGGCATTCTGTCTCCTCATGGTTAACATTTGTGACTAGATGCCTTTCCCCGAGTCTTTACAATTAGCTATGTATATTTTAGAAATAGGTTATTCTGGGATGCAGAAGTGGTTTATTTCAGAGCAACTTGCTGTTCTCACTTTGCTTTAGTCAACAGAGGTTGTAACTATAGAAGGATAAAGGAAATTACTTTGATGTTATTTTTTATTCTTTGATGAAAAAACCTTGAGGCGACTGGAGTGCTGTACGTAACAATTTCCCACATTTGGCATCTAACATGGTGAATTCATGGACTACATCTCCGGTATAACTTTTCCAAGAATATGACTTTGTAGATCTGAACTAGCTGCCCTGGGTCTCCTTTATGCCAATGAAGCAAAGGGGCATTTCTCAGGGGCGACTGATCCATCCCTGCCTAGCACAGATGAGCTTAGGAGAGCCACGTCCTGGAACTGTCCAATTCTCTCCACCAGACAGTGGAGTGCAGGCTGATAAATTCACATACAAATGCTTGAATGTGGAGACCTCCAAGCCAGTGCAGATGAAGCACAGCCCTTTGCGGGGAGTTTTCTCCACGAGTAACATTTGGTGTGGAATGCCTGCTTTGCTTTACACAGACAATAAGAGAACAGCAGAGCCCCTGTTCATGCTGTACCTATATACTCAAGTAGCTATACAACAAGCCAAGGAGTATATAACAAGCTGAACGTGAGCCCGCAATGAGTCTCTGCAGCAAGGAGGGCCCACAGCACCCCGGGCTGTGTTTGGCAGAGCATCACCAGCAGGATTGAGGGAGATGACCCATCTCCTCTGCTCAGCCCTTCTGAGACACACCTGGAGTGCTGGGTCCAATGCTGGCTCCTCCAGGACAAGAGAGACAGGGACTTGGTGGAGTGAGTCCAACAAAGGGCTATAAAGATAATTACAGGGACTGGAGCATCCACCATACAAGGAGAGGCTGAGAGAGCTCAGCCTGGAGAAGAGAAGGCTCAAGGCAGGGGACTTCATCAATTTGTATAAACACCTGATGTGGGCAGTAAAGATGGAGCAAGACTCCCCTCTCTAGTACCCAGTTTCAGAACGAGAAGCAGTGAGCACAAACTGAAATCCCAGGTAAACACAATACCCTGCTTTTGTACTGTGAGAGCGGTCAAATGGTGGAACAGGTTGCCCAGAGAAATTGTGGAGTCTCCATCCATAGAAATACTCAAAACCCGAGTGTACATGGCCCTGAGCAACCTGCGCTAGCTGACTCTGCTCTGAGCAGAGTGTTGGACTAGATCTCCAGAGATACCTCCTTGCCTCCATCATTCTGCGATGCTCTTCCTAATACTGAACTGGTATCTTCTGTGCAGAAGTAGATCTCACCACCCCTCGTGTTCACACACGTTGTCACTTCTTATAATCTTGACACCAGAAAATCTCAGTGAAGCATATAATTCCCAGTAGAGAGGGGAGATGTATGCACTGTCTCGGTCGCTTCACTGAACTGTGACTCTTTGGCTTTTTGAGCCATTGTGTATTTTAGGAGTATTCAGCTCTCAGCTCTACTCTCTCTGTTGCACAGGTAGCATGAGTGACAAATTTTGCCTCAAATATCACCACATACACACCGCTTTGGGAGCCATACCCAGTGGTGGGTCATCTATGACCGAGTAGGAAATCCTAGACATGGAAAGATGAAGGATCTTCTGTTCACTCCTCTCTCCACTTTGCATCTTATCAAAGCAATGCATCAGATGGATTTTCCTCTAAAGGGAGGAAAAGCTTTATGAGTCCCCCCACTCATTCCTGAGCTCACTGCTGTTGCCTACCATACTCATTTCCTAACCCATCACTCACTCTCTTTTTCAAAGGCAAAGTGTATCAGCTGAAGCGATAAAGGTGGCTTCTTACTATATAAAAGGCCTGTCACTAGCGTGATTTATATTATCTTTATAATTGGGATATATTGCACTAGAGAACATTGCTTTATAATGAAAAGTTTGTTTGACCTTCAGGCATTCCTTGGGCCTCTCTTTGTCAGACCCAGTTGGTTACAAAAAGAACCCACATTGTTGGAAAGTCTGAAATGTAAGAATTTGTGTGTAAGCTCAACAGTATCTTTTCTCCTGAGTGCTGTTTGTAGTTCACAGTCTGCAAAAGAACTCAATTTTTAAAATCAAAGTATATATACCAATTTGAATTATGCTAAGAACATGGTTTATCATAATAATGGCCTTCAAAAATGTTCTATTCAACAGAAATACTGGCCTACTCCAGACATTTCAAAAACATCAGCTTGAAACTGCTGAAGAAACTTCCCAAGAAGGATGTACTCCATCTGTAAAACTGCTGATTTCTGCAAAGAGAGACTTCCTCCCAAATCGCATTTTATGTTTAGAGGATGATAAAAACAACTTCTGTACCATGTACTTTTCCAGAGGCTTTTTCCCTTCCCCTCTCTCCACATCCAGAACAAGATGATACAAAATGACCACTTTTCAAACAGCTCTAACTCTAGATTTTTTTCAGAGATGACTAATGCCAATGTAAGGCTTCTGACTACGATTGGGCCGTGGTTTTCAATAATACATACATACACATTTAACACTTCCCTAATCAAGAAAAATTTCTCACAGGATGACAAGTACAACTGTAATGAAATCTGAAGTTGGGGGAGTTCCTGCTAGAAATGCAGGACCTAATTTTAACCTTATTGGGTTCAAACAACTCATAAAAACAAAGGCTACGTTTTACAATGAACTGTTTCACTATCCAGCTGTACTGAAAATTAGCTTCAACTATTGTCGCCTCTCCAAATCCTTCAACATTTCTATTTCACCGAAGTCTCTCCCACATCTTCTGTATTGTGAATTTTAGGATTGCTTTTTGTCAAATTCACTTCATACATCTGGTTTCTTCTTTTATGTTTTTATTCATATAACCATAGAGCGGTTTGGGTTGGAAGGGACCTTAAAGACCATCCAGTTCCAACCCCCCTGCCATGGGCAGGGACACCTTCTACTAGACCAGGTTGCTCAAAGCCTCATCCAGCCTGGCCTTGAACACTTCCAGGGATCAGCTTCTTTGGGCAACCTGTTTCAGTGGTTCACCACCCTCTCTGCAAAGAATTTCTTCCCGATGTCTGATCTAAATCTCCTCTCTTTCAATTTAAACTCATTACCCCTTGTCCTGTCACTACAGACCCTTGTGAAAAGTCCCCCCCAGCTTCCTTGTAGCCCCTTCAGGTACTGGAAGGGGCAATGAGGTCTCCTCGGGGCTTCTCTTCTCCAGGCTGAACAAGCCCAACTCTCTCATTCTTTTGCACTAATGCTCTTTCCTCATGTAATTCATAACAGGTATTTCTCCACTCTGCTCCCCCGCCCTCCCCCCCCCCGACAGGGTCAGTGCAGCATCGGTATTCACTAGCGGGACAGAGAACACATATATGTATCAAAACTGCCAGTGTCAAATACCGTAACAGAACAAAAAGGGAACCTTTTTTTGGTTCCTTACTAGAAAACACAGACATGTTCATATGCTAACAGACAAAATACTGAAACAAAATGCATGTTTTGTCTAAACAGGAACTCCTGACTGGATACTTCTCATGTTTAAAATTTGCCACAGCAATACAATAAAACCAAAACCAAGCAGAGACTTCAGACATTATTCAAAAGTTCAAAAAGGCATGTACACTTTGCTGCAATTTCTGAGTAATATCAGAGTTTCCCTTTTCTGGAAACACAGAGAAAATATTTTTTTGCTGTGTCCTTATAACCAGGTTGCCTTGCTGGCTGCTTCCATCACTGTGGTATCTGAAGTATGGCTTAAACTGGGAAAGAACTTCCAAATCTTTGGAGAACAGGAACAGAACAAACAGAAATACTGTTTTTAAACTTGCATCCAGATTTTCAGAAACTAAGCCTTCAGATAAGAGCCTCTTTTTCTTTCTTTCTCTCTAAATGCAATTACCAGTAGAGTTGAAGCAGTTGTGCTTCACCAAATGCATGCATTTTATCTTCCCACATCTGCTGCATTTGCAAAATTATGGACATACTTGTTTCCAACTGAGAAGCTACACTTTTGACTTCTTAAATTAAGCAGTATTTGAAACAATTGAATTATGTGTCAAGTTATCACGCAATTGCATGCAAGATAAATAATTTCAAATCCACTGATTCCTGCACAATACAAAATGCGAACTATGAAATAATTTTTCCACATCAAGGTCTTGATTTTTATTTACTATGACCATTACTGTTCGAAGGCACAGTAGCTAATGCTGTCAGTATGTTAACTATACTAGTTCTGGTCACTCGCCACTATTTTTCATTAGGCATGTTTTAAACTACAGGCTCATCTCTAGCAAAACAGACAACAAATAAAAAAAAAATCAAAAGTCTAATTTAAGGTGACTACACATGTACATGTTTTATCGCATTTATGAACAGTATAAAAACAAAACATATTTTGAAATTTCCCTTTAATGCTCCTTTGGCCTCCCCCAAAAATACATGATGCAATTTCTAAGAAAAATATTAATCTCATAACTGTGTTACTGTTCTGCTCTGCTGGCTGTTTATGCAAGATACATTGTTGCAACAGAAATATAAAACAAGACCATAAGTAGCTAAATGTTTTAATTCCAAGTCTGTAAAATTCTATTAACGTCAAATATTATTTGTTTTTATCATCTAAATAAACTAGCTTAGGCTGTCACTCACTCCTTTTTATTCATTTTTTTGTTTTGTCTTACTGCATGCATCTCTCACAAAGTGAAAATGTCTATTTAAAGATAAGTGGAAATACCACAGTACGTAACGTTTTCATGTCAAAATAATTACATTATTATATTCTGAGTTAAATAATATAAGATAGGAAAACATTTTGATATGCATTTGACAGTTGTAATCCTGGCAGGATCAAATCAACTTCTTCCAAACTCATTTCTGCTTGACAAAAACAAAGAAAGAGCTCTCTAACCCAACCAGCTGCCCCTCTCACCCATCTAAGCCCCCTAACAGAAGAATTAGGGAATCATTTAGGTTGGAAAAGACCTTTAAGATCATCAAGTCCAACCGTTAACCCAACACTGCCAAGTCCATCACTAAACCACGTCTCTAAGCGGCTCATCTATATGTCTTAAACATCCTCCAGTCATGGTGATCTGCCACCGCCCTGGGCAGCCTGTTCCAATGACTGACAACCCTTTTGGTGAGGAAAGTTTTCCTAATATCCAAACTGAACTTCCCCTGGTGCAACGTGAGGCCAGAAGAACATCCTGCTGTAATTTTTCTTGAAGGCTGAGCCACATTTTGGCCTGCCGCAGAAGACTCATTTGTTCTCAAAAAAACAAGATGGAATTACACTAGCCTGAAAGATGAAATTTGGTAGTCAGATTGTTATGAAGAGATGATCCTCAAAATAACTGGGGGTATGGAAGGTAGGTCTCTCTCTTTGTGTCTTGTAGAGCTGTTTTTTGTCATGAACAAGTGTGCCTTTGCTGAGAGAGGGACTCGCAAACTGCGCAGGTGGAGGTACAGTCTGTGAGGCAAAGAGGTAGGAGTCACGCACACTTTTCTGAAACCAGAACTCCAAGGAGTTCCTCGAGCACTCTTCTTCTTTATTTTCTTGGCAATAACACCCATAGCTTCAAGTGCTCAATTCCTCACCCCCTGAAACAGCTCAATCTGGATTGGTTGATACTGCTACATTTTTCTGATGGAGAGATAACAAAAATATAATAGTCCTTGATGAAGGGAAGCTTTTTTAATTTAATAAACCAAATTTATGCTGCATTTAGACACTGCTCTGTCTTGTGCTGCATTTTTATACCTATACCATACACCATTTTTATGTCCTCTATGGAATAAACCAAGTACTTTCCATTATGCCCTTCTTGTACTTTATAATAAAGAATTTATCTCCATCCATTTCTGAGAGAAGAGAGCATAACTGTATTTTCATTGTGTCTTTGATATAAATCCTTTGTTAGGGATACAGAAATATATCTCAAAAGAAATGTCTCCTGTGCAGTTATTATACTTCAGTAAGTATAATAATTAAAATAATTTTATTTGCAGCAATAATTTAAATATTGGAGATCAAATAAGAATCTTGTTTTCACAGTCTGTGTTCACAAATAATGACTGTGTTTCTTTCAAAGGCCAATATAATTCAAACAGGCTTAGAGACAATTCTCCTTAGGACTCGTATGCTTAGCAGATGTGAGTTGAAGTAGTTACATTTAACATCAAGAAGACGACAGGTACACATCACCTGCAGTCCCAGGCCAAGTTTGGGAGCTCAACCTGGCTCCTGGCAAGTGTGCAGTAAAACAGTTGCCCCGGGTAATAAGCACAGAACAATTATGCACTGATACACGTGCAAACAGTATTAAGTCTTGAGGCGTCCCACAGAAATTTAAATATTCCAGTAACCAGTTTCCTTCACGTTTCTATTTCACCATCTCCCTTGTGACACAGAGATTAATATTATCTTCCTTTTTATGAGTATCACAAACTGTGATCACTACGTTTTTTACATAATTCCTTTCACATGTATTCTGTTTTCTGTTACTGAAGGTATTTTCTCCTTCATGGTTTGCTTTAATACTGTGACATAATAAATGTGTGCTTGCTGTCAAGGTGAGTGTAAGAGAACACTGTATTTCTGATGTCGTTTTGATACATCACAGTGCTACAGAATGAAAAAAAAAAATCAGCAAATGTAACACTTTACTATCTTCATTCAGTTTAACAAAGGCAGCGCATGACTTAGTTAATATATGGAAACAAAGTTTCTATCTGCCCAGTTTTAATAAAATATCAGGACAAAAGAGCCATAAAATGTCCTGAATATTAATTTTCTCTAACATGCAGTAAGACATTTCTGTTTTCGAACTGCAGTTAGATGTATAACCAAGTATGTGCAATAGTAAGTAATAAATCAGCTCGCAGACCTGAACGTATATTGATATGGGAAACCAGATCTTAAAAAAGCAGTTTTACTCTATAAAAGAAACCTTTGGCCCATGAGAAATCAGCTCCATTCCCTCTATCTTTGGTGGAGTCAAAGTTTCACTCTACATTTGCATGGCCATAAACAATATTTTCCCAAAAATCTTAACAGCTAAACCAGACACTCGAACCAGATACCTCAACCAAAATACAAATAATAAAGTTACGAAGGTGTTAACTGAAACTATGCAACTTTCTGTAAGTTCAGCTACAGAATCTTTAAATTTAAAGATATTAAGGTATCAATGGCAAAAATTAAGAGGCTCCAAATTTGCAGGCAATACCGTCAAGGTTTCCAACCTAATTTTAAGGGAAATCATAATTACAAGACATGGAAGTCCTTACACAACCTTCTCAAACTATACTGGTCATGAAGAAAGGGAAAAGGAGAGCTGGTATTATGTATGACACTGTACACCATCTTCAGTAGGTCACTGGTCTTTTAAATAATCTCTAGTGAACAAATAAGATTTCAGAAAGTTTTTAGTAGATAATTACACTTCCTGATTTTGTAATTAGTGGAACTACATGTAATTACATAATAATTATGACGGTAATTACGTAATTAAGATGTATAATTATGTAGTAAAAAACATTATGGAAATAAAAGCCATCAACTGTATAAGCACAATACATTTTTAAAAATAAATTCTGTATCATCTGTTTAAAGCTACCATTTTCCTCAAAATATCAAAGTGATTATGAGCCATCACTGGCAAGTTCTAAAATACATTTCTTATGAGACTTAAAAATCATACAGATAATTGTATCTTTTTTTATATCTCTTTAAAGCCTTAGCTTTACATTATCCTTCTGATGCCTAGGCACATGTCTACTGAACAGATTATGCAGAGTTAAATTGTTTATATTTCCAATTTCTAATAAAATAAAAAATCAAAAAAAATAGCATCGAAGTCAGAATTCTGGTAATGACATGTTTTTCTTTTAAAAATTATTTTATTGAGTACACTGCCAGATCCATAAAACTTAAGACTCTTCAAAAGGAAAAACATGCTAGTCTTGTACTTTCCAGAAGAGTAAAGAGCTTACCACTGGTAATTAGAAGAAGCCTTGTCCCTTCTGACTTGCATTTAACAATAATAGAATTGTCCCCATCAAAAAACAACCCCAAACATTTTTTAAAAGAGACGAAACCAGAAAGACAAAGGTCTCTGTAAGAAAAATGTCAGACTTGCCAATAAAAAGGAAACAGTGAAGAAAAAAGAGCTTTAAAAATCATTTTCTGTTTAGAGAAAGTGACATGAGAACTGATAAAGGAGGCAGACAGCATTAGGTTGATGACACCACTGCATGGGTTATAACAAGCTGGCACGTACCTATATACTTCAGCAGGGAAAAATGTCCTGAAGCGTAAATGAGAAGGTGTTTCTGTTCACGTTTTCCCATATGCAGGAAAACAAAACAACCCCAAACAAACCAACAAACAAAGTATCTATCAGTAGCAGCAGAATATTTGAAGAGGTCAAATAACCATTCCACTTCATAAGGAGTCAGAAGTTAGTTAAACCACTACTTGACCCCACCTGCAGCATTAATACAATGTGCAAGGAAAAAAAGCCTTCATTAATCAAAACGATTTTATTAGTGATATAAGCCCCAGTAAATGCAATTCTGTCATGCCACAGATTTTGCATGTTGTGGACATACCGTAATGGTTTTAACTCATTACTTCGATTTTTTTCATTCACAAGCAGAGGAAAAAAAGAATTTTTAACTCCAAGAGAGGTGTCACCGCCCATTAAGTTTTGTGCTCAAAGAAAAGGTTATGGAAATGTATGGTGCACGATGGGGGTTTACTTAGATTCTGTAGGTTTAACAAAAAGACCACACGAGCAGAAATAGAGTGGAAAAAAGTTACACTTAAGATGTTAAAAATATCCAACTGGCAATAAAAAAAGGTATAATCATTATGGGAGGATAACTTAAGATTTAAAGATCAGCTAACTGTCCATATAGTACATCAACAGGGTCAAAAAACCTAGGGTGAATAATTTCCAATAGTTTTTGCTTTCAAAAAAGCTAGTGAGATTTAAAAACACTCTCCCCTTTTCCTGGCCGATCCTCCGCGCTGTATGTCGGTGCAGAAACTCCTCCTTGCCCAGGCCCTTCCTTTCAACCCTCACTGCTGCTGGTCTGCCTCCCTCAGCCTCACCACCGTCACCGGCTGGCAGGAGGACACACGCAGGACCGCAGTGACAAGCAGCTCTGCCGACGTCCCCGTGATAAACAGCCTTCTTTCAAGGAGCCACAAAAAAATCACTTCAACCTGCTACTTGGCACAACAAGCTATGAACATACTGGTGGAAAAACCCCCAACACTGAAACGGGAGGATTCACACAAATAATCAGGAGCTGAACTTTATTTTTTTATGTCTAGGTCTAACAGCCTAGAAGAGTTTCATTTTTCACCACAGAATTTTGCAGTTCATTCATCCATAATGTAAAGTAGGCACTTAAGGTGGAAGGGTGGAGTGAGGCACATACAAAGCTGTCATAAGAAGTGTGAAATACTCTCTGAACACACATTAGGTTTTACAAAACTGCAGACCAGAAGTATACGGTCAAAACAAATATATTCTATTTCCACAAAGCTGCATATACATTGAAGATGTAGGTCTTTCCTAACGAACAGGAACATTTAACCACTTTTCCCAAAGTTACCTTCCTCCCATCCTCACTTTCTTCTGCTTACCCATTCATTAAATGGATATACCCAGAATTTTCTGTGTTCAACAACCATGGGCCCCATATTTGAAAATATTCTGGGAAAGAATATACTGCAGCATCTTTGCAATTTCTGCCTATGAAATACTTAAAATGCCTTGCAAATAACATTTGTGACCTTCCCGCTCCTAGAAACCAGACGGTTGAAAGATGTGGCTTTCAGCCCCATTCTACAGGATGGAATAGAAAAGAAATACTATGACCAGGATCTTATTCCTCTCAAAAAACTGCAGCACCACAAGCCACCTCAGCGATATTAATGTGTTTGGAGTAACGCTGCAGTTGTCATGAATAAGGAGACTTGTCTTCTGTTTGATGTCAGGAGGGGGAACTGAACTGGAGACACCTGCGTGAGGCAGAGGAGTTGTAGTGACTTTATGTGGGCTCCATTTCTCTTCGTTTTTAAAGGTTTTCATTTTACTGTAGAAGCAAAATGAAAACAGTAATATCTTTGAACATTTAACAATACCAATATTTGAATGGGATAATGATATAAAGCTTACTACACTCTATTTTGATCTCCTAATGACACAGCCATAAAAATAAATTGGTTTCCAGTTCTGAAGTTAAGGCGTACAGCGTGAGCACACTCCTGTGTTTAAACATCACGTGTTTAGAATCACTGAGAGTTTACCTACCCTTTTTTTATCCAAATGAACAGAGGATGCTACTACTTCACTACTCTGGCTGCTTCTTACTGCTCTGACTGTTCACCTAGGTAGCAACATCTGACTAAACCCACAACACAGCTTTGAAAAACTAAGTGTAAGGAAGTGCTTAAACCATTTTGAGTATGCTCCTAGTCACACTGGAGCATTTTTTCCTTTCCTGATTAAAAAAACAATTCAGAACAAACAGCCCTTATGGTATTATTGGTATCCATAGATCAGGGGTTTTGGCACAGTGATACTGAAAATTAAATTTATTTTTGACACAATATCAACTGCACAACTGTTCCTAATTTAGAAAGACAGCAAAGGAATTTCAGAATTTCACTTTGTGTATGATGACAAAGAGAAATCTTGCACTGTATCACAATGTTAACATATTAACTCACATTGTCATAACAGAATGGAAAGAGGGTAGATTAAGACTGGATGTAAGTAAAAAAATTCTTCACGGAGAGGGTGGTGAGGCATGGGAACAGGCTGCCCAGAGAAGCTGTGGATGCCCCATCCCTGGAAGTGTTCAAGGCCAGGCTGGATGAGGCTTTGAGCAACCTGGTCTAGTGGAAGACCCCACCTGCAGTACTGCGTCCAGCTGTGGAGCCCTCAATATCAGAAGGATATTGACCACTTGGAGCGAGTCCAGAGGAGGGCCACGAAGATGATCAGAGGGCTGGAGCACCTCTGCTATGACGAAAGGCTGCGAGAACTGGGCTTGTTCAGCCTGGACAAGAGGAGGCTCCGAGGAGACCTCATTGCAGCTTTCCAGTATCTGAAGGGGGCCTACAAGGGTACTGGGAGAGGACTTTTTATAAGAGCCTGTAGTGATAGGACAAGGGGTAATGGGTATAAATTAAAATCAGGGAGGTTTAGATTAGATGTCAGGAAGAAATTCTTCACAGAGAGGGTGGTGAGGCACGGGAACAGGTTGCCCAGAGATGTTGTGGATGCCCCATCCCTGGATGTCTTCAAGGCCAGGCTGGATGTGGCTTTGAGCAACCTGGTCTAGTGGAAGGTGTCCCTGCCCATTGCAGGGGGGTTGGAACTAGATGGTCTTTAAGGTCCCTTCCAACCCAAACCATTCTGTGATTTGTATGGAAGATAAAATACTATTTATAGTAAGACTAAACACCAGTAACTTCATAATCCAGCTATTCCTGATTGATATAATTGACAGATAACTTCACCAGTCACTGAAACAAGAAAACGTGTAAATGTGTACCTTATTCCTGGTTCTTACAGGGAAAAGATGGACCAAAACCAGTATATAATGATTACAGTAATTCACAAATGAAACATGAGTGAATGATGTTGTTGCAAATGTTGTAAACACCATACTGGTATAAATAAACAGAATAACAGTCTGCAAAACACATCAATCCTTCTGCTGTATTCCACTTCATTAGATCTAACCTAATGAAGGTATTTAAAAAAAAAAAAATCCCCAAAACCCACATCACCAAACATGCAGAGAAGTGGAAAACTCTGCCTGTTCCCCCCAAAAATTAGGTTAGTAGTTGAAAGAGACTCAGAAGATAGCATACAGGTTTTAGCTATGTAGAACACAGCAGGAAAATAGTCTAACACTCATTATGCACAGAATAAGATTCAGAAAGCAAAATTCATCTTAGATATAAAGAAGAGCTCTCTTGTAGTAAGCACAGTGAAGCACCAGAAGAAACCGGTTGTAAAACTTGACAAGTTGTAGAACCTGCATCACCAGAGGATTTTTAAATTTTGGCTCTCTTTAAAACGTAGGGTATGGTATCGATCCTCTCGCAGGGAAAGGGAGCAGCTTGGATGTCTTTTTGAACTCCCACTGATTTCACAATTATTATTTTAGATTCCATTTCAATAAATGGTATGGACCTTCAATACAAACAGCTGAACAAACCAAAACTGTTCTGTAATTAAAGCTCTGTATTTTGAAGAGGCAACTATAGAAAATGCAAGTGAACTAGTAATGAAATCTCAAGGTGCTGAATAAGAGAAGACTAATTCTTTCAAACTATGGTGGAAAACACATTTATATCTTGAATCTCTAGACATCAAAAACTCTTTCTTTTATAGAAGAGCACTCCAAGATGAATAAGGTCTAAAGCTGCTATTAAGAATAAACAGAAGCAACAAGAAAGAAAAAGAACTGGTCTTTAAAAATTCAGGAAAAATGGCAATAAAAGATAGAATCAACAAAAGCTCATGCAATTCAGGCTTTGAGAAACAACATCCCTAAACAAACCAAAAAACCTACCCAAACCAAAATTGTAACAACAGTAGGTAAGTGGTTTATTCACATAAAAAATTAAGGAGTCTGAAAATACCAAAGATGTACAAAACCTACATTAAAATTTTGCCACCAGTTTTGAAAAAAGCAATGATGCCGATCACAGATCAAGGACAGAATGGCTTGTGAATGGTGGCACGGAAACAAAACTTTGGCCTCCAAGAGTAAATAAACATGAGCTTCATGCTATGAACGGGGGGGTGTCACTAAATTTTCATTTCAGAACTGCAACAAAATTAGCATATGAAAATTATTTCAATGCTAGAATTTTACATTAAGTGTATCAAATCGGTGACATATATTACTAGAAAACAGAACACTGGTATCTATAAATGAAAAGGTGACCCAAATAGCCACATGCAACTATTCTCAAGTTCTGCATGCATTTTAGAGCAATAGAAAGGTGTCCTCCTCCCAAAACACATCTGAAAAATGGGAAAGAATTGTACACAGGTTTACCAGACTCACCCTGCTTAGTCTCTTTGAAGAAAATCCATTTTCAAAGGAAAACTAACATATCTAATTTAACTGGCCTGTACTCCTGCTGCAGCCCCAAGACGGAAATCACTGGCTGGCTGAAGAAGATGAGACAGTAACTTCTGAACAGTTAAGAAAAAAAATGCACCATGCTGAAAGACAAACTGTCCTAGAGAACAGATGGTCTTAGCAGAGTTCTTAAAATTCCTTGAGAATTACTCCGAAAACTAATTTTATTAAACTTTCCCCAATTAGCAGCGAGGGTCCAAGAAACATTTTCTGATTAAGGCAGAAGGTGGGAAATAAGGTGAATGGAGAAGCCAGCACATTATTTTTAGAGATAACTCATTAACCTTGAAGTCTAAAATTACAAATGAGATTAAGCAGTCCAAAACTAATGAAACCAGGAAAACTAACGTGAAACAAAATGCCACAAAACTGAGATATGAACTCCTGATTCCAAAACGACAGGAGGAAAAACCCCCTCAAACCTCAAGATTTCTACCATTACTTATCTACAAGTTAATGAAATGACACAGCTAGGAACAGGGCATAGGTGACTCAAGAAAGCATCAGCAGACAGACAGATCCAGTCTACAAGACACTGGATAGATACCATCTAAAATGCAGGTAATTTCTAGTTTCTCATAGTCAAAGATTACTTAGGAAACCTAGGAAAGACTGCACACACAGATGCAAAGAGAAAGCATCATGCAGCAGAGACCAATCCTTCCTAAAGAAAGCTAAAAGTGTCTCTGCCTTAGTTTAAAACAAAATAGAGATGTTACCACTGGTACTAAAAGCGTAGTAGAGAACATAGGGAAGGAAAATAAATATCTAGCAAATGGACATAAACCAGCCAAACACAAGTTGGAATGGAAAAATTAATAGTAAATTTTCAGTCATCACAGATCGAGGGTCTGAAACACACCCTGAACAGTAGTGAAAGGGGAAGAACCACCCTCAGGTTTCAAAATGAAGTCCCATAAACTTGCAATCCTTAAAGTCATGGTGGTCTGCAGTAGCAGGGGATTGGATGTGATCACCCATGAAGCCTCTTCTACTCATGCGCTTGGGTTAGGCAAGAGATATCCACACAGAGTGACTCGGTTTCAGCTAGCAGTAGCATCCACCGCCTAACATTTGTTTGGTACATCCACAAAATTGCACCAGACTGATGTGGGCAAACAGCGTGACCTCCTCTGGATATACAAAGGCACTCCAAAGAGCAAGCATCAGAGTGAGTCCCCTGTCTTAGAGGGATTAGGAAAGGAAATTAGAACCTCTAAAAGAAGAAACCTAAGTACAACAGGCCCAAAACCAGACTGTCTGCTTATTTGAGCAGTTTTCAGCTAGGAGGTTACACTGTTTTGATCTTCATACAAGGCTTCTCAAAGTCACATTTAAGAAGATTTTTGTTTAGTCTCTTTCCATCACCTAGCTGGTGACACAGTACAGGGTGGGGAAGGCTGCCGCAGCAGAGCAGCGATCAGAGCAGTGTCCAGTGGCAGCACCTTTTCTTCGCAGGCACCACCAGACCCACAGAGAGGAGGCAGTGGTAGTGCGTGGACAGTGCACTTTAGTGCACTGGCTTTATTCAGAATTCCCTGTCAGCCAAGCATTAGCCCACCTTCAGAAATCTTACTCTGTCAGCTTGAAAATCACTTAGCTGCACAAAACCTGTGCATCCATTACAGCATAGAAATGTTATGGTAATTGGAAGAAGGGAAAAAAATAATCTTCCTAACATTAGTTTAATCTGTATATTTAAGAGAACTTTGTAGACAATTAGTATTACTGCTTTTCTTGTGCCATCATTTTCTTCCTGATAAAAAGTCTCTCTTCAATGTTAATAGTTGAACGTAAGTTTTAATTGGCTTTTCTTCTAGATATTGTACACATATATTTTAATTAATCTATTTACTGAGGCTCATGTGTCCTTCAAACTTCAAGCGAAGATATCACTAATGGGGCAACATGCAAGAAAAGCACTTTTTTCCAAGGCACAGTCGCTTCAAAAGGAGACACATAATATATTCTTGAATTGGTTAACTCCAACACAGCATATTCCTCTTAACGGGGATCCTAACTTCATCCTTTCTTCTCTTTTCTGTTTTAGGCTACAGCCTCGTAGTTCAGAGTTGATGAGCACAAATGTGTAGGTTGAGTTTCTAGTATGCAAGCTGCTATTAAACCACAGTTAACCAATTAAAAATTTAAGCTTACCTTTCTCATCTTCAGTAATCACTTTATCCTTTGCATACTCCACATCAAAAATGTGTTGGTAAAAGCAGAGCTGAGTGTACAGGGCCTTATCAGAATACTGTAATGTAAGAAGAGAGTAATTAAAAACCCAACGTAAAAGTGCGTCTCTTGCACCCATTTTGAAGTCCACTATCAAAAGATGATTATTTCTATTTTTTTCCTAACAGTTTGTATGCTGTTATCATTATGCTGCAAAATCTCTTTACCACATTTTTACACTTTTCCCTCACAATTTACACAAAGCATTTATGTAAATCATACTAAACTTATCCATTCTTACAGAAACATGAATCGCATTTACCCATTCTTCTAGATGCGCGTATCACAATGATACTTGAGCGACAAAATGAAAGGCATAAAAATGATGGGACAAAGGAATAACTTCAGTGCTTCTGTATATTGTACACTGCAATGATCTCAAAAAAAGAACAAGAATTAATGTATATTTTTGATGAATACAGGTGTTTGGCTGTATTCCTTCCCTTCCCACACAGACACGCACAGCTGTGGTTACACAAATGGTGAACATGCCATTCAGATAAGAACAGGTGCATATGTAACTTTACAGCTCTGTCAGCACCTTGCTCCACACATCTGTGAAGGCTACTGCATGTTAGCAATCACACATTTAGTTCAAAAATCTCCAGGTGTGTACATGTGGAATATGACATTCAGTTAAATGCTCTGAATGTCAGTGATGTCAAGCCTCCTTGCGGCTCCTCTAGTTCAGGCGTACACGCCTCTATGCATTTGTGTCCCTGTCACCATCCTGTGCCCTAGAAGGTTGGGCATGTAGACACGAGATCCATCTTGCCCACGCTACAGCTAAACCCTTTCAAGTTAATCTTCTTGAACTCTTCTTCAATAAAACCACATTCCAGCCCCTGCTGTTTAAGATACTGGAGTTCAAATATCGGCCAACGATGAACAGTTGTGCATTATGAAAACCCTAATTAAGAATGAGATAACTGTAAGCGCATCAAATGTGGAAGCAGTGTCCATTTTAACACATTTAGCATGCGTGTAGATAAGTACAAACTCTGGAAGATTTTCCTGATGAGCTATAAAACCATCAGAGAACACGGTTAGCCCAATGCAAAACTCCGACTCAGTATACCACAAGGAACGATCCTGACAATGCACTGGAAGACCAACTGGTAAACTATTTCTGCTTATTGGAATTCTGCTTTAGCAGCTTTTCACTCTTCTACCCAATCAAGCCAAGTTTTGTTACTAAATTCAGCTAATTTTATACTTCTCCTGACATGTTATAAAGTATCTATAACTATTAAGCAACTCATGTTGAGACATTTGACAAGTATTACTACCGCTTAGTTATTTTTTATGTATTTTAACGGTATACTTTTTTCCACTTCAAGTGAACCTATTTTAAAAAAAGACACACAGAAGCTTATTTTATTCCTTATTAGCTATTCTACGATATGCATCATCATTATACTATTATACACCAGTTATTTTTAGTAAATCCTGATTACTGCTTCCTGAAGAAGAAAAAAGGAGGACGACAGCGATTAAGTTATTTGTTTAGTTTTTTAGATTCAGCTGTAATTGCTGGTACACATCTCCCTGACTGCACACATGAAGCAGGTTGAATAGAACACTGAAATTACCTCCTTCATAATAGTTTGTTTTGATAATGTATTGTATGTCGAGATGATGAGAAACAGTTGCTGTCAATTTGATTAGCCATTATATTTTTATGTTAATTGCCATTATTGGGTCCATTCTGTTTAGTGTCACCATAGAAGCCATACAATGTTAGCATAAATAACAAATTGGAGTAAATTAGGAAGATATATTTTTGCCAATTCATTTTAATTGCCCCTCAGTCCTTCCGTCGGTTAACGCAGCTGTTGACCCATAATAAGCACTAGGTCAATATAGCTGCTTGTCAATTCAGAAATGCAAAGTGCTGTGTTGCTGGTAATGGATATACAACAACCTTTGCCAGCCAACTGAAGCAAACGAATGACAACTCACATGAAAGAATAAAGCATCAGCTATAGAGTTTAGTGACCTGATATTAGTAGGCAGGCTAATTGAAAGTCACTGCTTAAATGGATAAAGAAAATACAAAAATCAGTATGTAAAAATGTATACATGCACACATATACACACACACTTTTTTTTTTTTTACTGATAATGTGCTAGTATCTCCTTCCCTTTAGCTTCCTGCCACATCTTACCATCAGTAATTGCTGGAAAACAAAACAGTTGAAGACTTTCATGCAATTAACTATGACTATTATAGCATCTTATGAATCCAAGGAGAAGGCACCTTAAATTTAAAAGGACTTTAGGAATTACTTATGTCACCACTTATTACAGTTCCTTAATTTCTGATAACCTGGAGATTTAAGAAAAGGGAAAAAAGCACAATCCCTAAAACTTCAGACCCAAGTAACATTTTACTTTCAATGCTGATTTTTTAATGTAAAGAAACCTGACACCCTTAACCTTATGGTAAGAACTTGGGCTAAATTTGTATCATCAGTTACGCATTCTTTCTTCCCATGAAAGACAGAATGGTGAGTACGTGAAAATAAAACTCCATTTTGAAGTTCTTATTTATTCCATGATGCTTGATTTCTTGATTTCACTAAGAACTGACTTCAGCAGATAAATCTACTTCTTTGACAGATTCCATTAATGGAAAGAACACTTTGTTCTTTCCATGCAACCAAATTTCTTTTTTTTAAATTGCATTTAAACCAATAGTAAACATATGAAGGAACCAAAGGTATAGTTTGCATTCAGCACAGTTATCCAGTCCTTTGACAGAAAAAATAAGTTCCTAATATAAGAACAATAGATCTAGTAAAAAAAAAATCATTGCGTTTGGCCAACATAATATTAATTTAAAGAAATCTTGGTTTAATACAGTTGCAGAACTGCTTCCTGTGGCATCAGGAGGCCAGCTGCAAAAGTCCAACCTGCCTTTCCAGGAAGAATTTAAGATTACACAGATTAAATAGGAATCTGATAAGAAAATAATCTCACCCAGCTACCACACATGCCAGGGAATGCTCACTAGGGTATACAGGAGGGGAGGAGACTTCACAGACACAAGGCACTTATTTGTATTTCTGATGGTCAGCTGTGCCTCCACACGTGCCCAGGACCACCCTGGCTTGGCTGCAATGACGAGCTTAGTAGTTGCCTTGTCCCTTCAGCTGCTGCTGTTTGAACAAGACACGAGGCTGAAGGGCAGCACCATCTCCTCTGCTGTCCCAAAGACACCTAAGACCAGCTCTGGAGCAGGGCGCCTTGGGGGCTCGCTTCACCTCTCTCTGGCCCAGCAAACCCTGCCGTGATTTTTTACTGCATCACAGCGGACTTTCAAGTGGATAACGGCCCTAACACCGTCACTCCGTAACAGTGGAGTCAGGAGTAGGGGATTTTTCCAGAAGAAGCAGGCACAGGTTTCTGACCCTTCTGGCAAGAATAGAGGATTGAACTTGGTTTTCTTAATCTTGAGCACAAGGTGGAAAAATTGCCAGTGTCCACCTTTCCTCTTCTTTTTTTAGAAATGCCAAAGCTCAAGTTTCTGTAAGTAAGGGGACCTACCCTAAACACAGTGTCTGAGGAGAACTTAAGACAGACGGTCTCACCAGCTTTTCTGTTACAGAGAAAGGCTGGTGGCAGCTGCATTTAGGTGTTGAAATTAGAAGGCCCCTCCCTCAATGCTGGCTGGTTTAGATTACATCCCAAGAACTGCAGATGAGATGCCTCATTCTCCTCCATCCTCTTCACAGGCTAACACACCAACCTTTAAAAATCCATTCAGCAGCTAAGAGCAGTGGCATAGTGAGTGACCTAGGGAATCCAGGTAAGAAAGGTCTGAGGAAAGGAAAAAGGGAAAAATAAGCAGAAGGAAAAGTTGATGGAAACACACGACAGCAAGGTAGCAGAAGACTGAACTAGTTCTAGTTCTGATGTTTTACTTACCTAGATACAGTGCTATTCTACCAAACACCTTTTAAGCAACATGTAAAACCTCCGTATCTTGAAAGTGCACATTTGAACAGGGCAGAAAACTAAACACCCCTACACAGATTAATTTTCTTTGAACCATTGTGAATCCCTGTATTAACCAAAGATGTGATGGTCAATGTTTTTTCAGATTACTCATATTCCTCTATAGTAGGTTGAAGTCTTTTATTTACTTTGGCATCTCCCAAATTCCTGTAATTCTCTACAGTCCCACCACACTCATGACCCTTAAATCTTTTCGACATTCTCATTTTTTTCCTGCCCTTTTGCTGTCTTCTGCACCTGACTCTCTCCCATTTCTTCAAGCCCTCTCTATGGTGTTATTTTTATGTTCACTGTCATTTACTGTTTTCTCTTGTGTCACCTATGGTTTTATGGATGATGAAGGCAAGAAGAAACTAAAAAAAAAACCCCAAAAACCTTCCCCTTCGAGTTTGCTAACTGTATTAGACTGCTTTGCAAAGGAGATAATTTCCAGAGGCTACAGAAGTTATTTGTATTACTTCAATTAATTGTAATACAAAACAGTGGCTCCACTTCATTAATCAGCTGCTTGAGAGAGTTACTTTTGTGAAAGTCTTTGGTAATTTGATTAGAAAGAACAGTGGCTCTTACACTACTGTGATATGATTCATTATGTCCATCAAACAAATCCTTTAGAACTAGTCCTTAATACTTTAAAAACAGGGAAGAAAGAAAAGGAAATAGAAAAGAAGTCTCTTGGCAGAAAAAGTGTGTCTCAGACTCTTTCAAGGCTTAGATGTAATGGAGCAAAGCGTACAGGAAATACTTCAGTGCTTTGAGAGGCATTTCCTCCCCTCCCCCCGTTAGAAAGATGCAGTAATTAAAACCTAATTATTATCTTCATTTTAAACAAAACCTAAAGTGAATACCAATTAATAACAACATACTAATGAGCATCTGCTGTGATGAAATTGAATATGAATGTGCTGCAAATTTCGGGTAATTTATTTTTTCGGGGAAGTGCCACTGGTCTCAATCTACTGCTGGAAGACTGTATAGACTGTACACATTTTCCATCGTCTCTGTTACGTGCAGCAATTTCGATTTTCAAGAAGAGGGAATAGCTCAGCTTTGTGGATGTTCATATATCCAAATGCTAGTCACGCTACAATGATTTCAAGGCAATAAACTGAAGTGTAAGACCGTGTTTTACACACCTCACATCTTCTTTTGTAAAAGCAGAGCAGTTGTGTCGCACCAGGTTCACAGAGCCCTTATTTATTCACCATCAGATTCTGAAGGCAGACACCCCTGCTCGTCAGTGTGAATTAATGTTACACTGAATGCTCCTATGTGCACACCTCTCACCTCATGCCACTGCTGATGGCTGGTCACCCATACCAGCACCACTACTAAAGTCTGGTCCTCTTATGCACCACAAAACCTAGTTAAAACAGTCCTGCTCTGTGTAGAATAGGATGAAATAAACTGTGCACCTAAAAATGACATCTTCATATAAAACAAAAGAGGTGAAATAAAAGTACATCTAAATTGCTGCCCTTGTGCTTTAGCATACAATCAGTTTTTGAAAACTTACACCCAATTCCAGTAAAAAGGTGAGATGGTTGGTCACCATCTTTCCTGACAGCAGCCCTGGTTATAAACTAAATGGGGAGGTGTGGGGGTGTGTGTGGTTTCCTTCTTAACCTTCCAAACTGTCCACCTCCTCAATCAATATTGTTTTTCTGGTGATTATGACTCAGAATGTCCATTAAAGAAGCAAATGTGGCAGGATTGGATATGATGAAATTTTCCCTAGTACTTGTGGACTGTATGATGTAAGAAGAGGTTCTTCCATACGCACGCAGGGGTTGATGGAGCGGGGCGGGGGGAAAGGCACAGCGAAAGACTGGATATTCCTGTACACTCTGATATTATCTTTTCCTGCCCCCACCACCCCCATTAAGCAACTGAAATGACAAGAATTTTTGCTGGTTTAAGTCCTGTTTAGCAGGTAGTGAGAACATTACAGAGGAACTAACTAAAATAAAATATCTGTACTGCAATGCCAGCAAAAGAACAGAAAAGTGGGTGAGGAACTGGGTGAAGAAGATGACCACACCTGCTGACAAGGGACACTGGACTGACTGAATTAAGGGGTTAACAGAATACTCGCAGGGTGGATCCTGCCAGTACTATAGTACTAAACATTTTCATTAAGAAACTCTGGAGAAAAAGTAGCTGGCTATTAACAAGATTTAGGAGGCATGGACATGGCAAAAATGAAGGAAGGGAATTTAATAAGCAAAATATTTCAGGCCATAACGAAAAAGCTGAATGAATTATCTAAAACTGGGGAGAGTCCCAAGCTGGAACTGTTCTGTTTTGAGGATTCATAAGATGACGCCCCCAGGTATAAGGCACAGACAGAAGATGAACAGCAAATGCCAGCAGACCAGGCAGTACTTACCCATACAGCTCTGGAGGAATGGAAGGATGAAGCTGTTGGACCACTAAAGGTGGTGGGTAACCTCTACTTAGAGCTGGCAGTGTAAGCAAAGACATGAAATAAACCCTGTTCCTTTTCCTTGGAGATACACTGGTTTTTTAAACAAAAAGACTGAGCATCATGTGTGCTTAATGAACAGTTTCTTCATCTAAATGATACGTATGCTACTCTCTCCCCTATTCCTGGTCTCGTGTATGCTCTACTGCTCATTTAAGCATGAGGAAAACCAAATTCAACTTACTGATTCAACAAAAATTACTCACCTCTATTCTGGTCTAGCAGAAAGCTAACCCCCAAAATCTGTCTCCCTGTGTGGTCAACAGCTGGCACAAACCAGCAAACTGCATGGTAGCTGATGTGGATAAGCCCAACTAGCTACTGCTGGCAAGGGAGGACTTTTAGTTTTGAGTTCGAGCTCTGCCTTGCACCCAGCATTGGGGCTCATCTGAGCAGCGCAGTAAAGCGTGGCAGTGAGAACACACATCTTGTGTAAGAACCACTCTCTTTTGCGGTGAGGGAATCGGCTGCCTGACATACCCTCAGTATACACACATCATTGCGAAGTGTTCTTTGCTTTGAAATTTTCAGCATCAAGATGTTTATGACTAATATTTCACATAATTATATGAGACAAGCACATAAAACTTGTGACTGAGTCTTCAACAAGACCAGACGTTATCTGCTCTGAGGTATCTTTTTTTCTGAGAACACTGTAAGAGCAATCAATGACCAACTGTACAGAATGTACAATGACTAGCTCTACAGATGCTGTATATATGTGTGTACACATTTATAGGTATA
Organism: Eurypyga helias; assembly: GCF_000690775.1. Taxonomy (NCBI): domain Eukaryota; kingdom Metazoa; phylum Chordata; class Aves; order Eurypygiformes; family Eurypygidae; genus Eurypyga; species Eurypyga helias. Next base: position 78,917 of record NW_010251949.1, on the reverse strand, counting down.
CATGCCTATGCACCGTGCATACGTATGTCTGAACATATATATATGCACACAGACATTTTAAGAAAAACACCATAGCAAACAATAAATATAAATTAGAAGTTTTAAATTAAAAATATTATTTTATATAAATATTCTTCCAGATTCTAAAACAAGTCCAGAAACAGCCTTCAAAATGAATAATGAAATTAATAAATTTCTGGTTTTCATACAAGAAGTTTATTAAACTGATAAACAGGATGACCTGAGGTGGTGAACTCCCACACTATGAAATGTTATCAAGGTGGTTCCTTTGGTCAGTTCTTCCCTGCTAAACAAAACACAACATACTAGCAAGAAAGTTCAAGCATTGAACTGTTACTGCCCATACTACTACATTTTTAGTGTTTGCTGACGGAGTGTTGGGCCATGACAACTACCTAAGACAGCAACGGGGCACGGCTCAGGAGCTGATGTGCCTGGAACACTCATACTGGCACTATGGATCTGATTGCACTTCAGCAGTCCCAAGCGCTGCCCCAACAGACTCCGAACCCACAAGCATCCCCATGTAAGGAGTACACAACAACACTATCAGCTTCAAGCTGCAGCGCAGCCCTCATGTTAGTTTAAAGCCTCTGAACCTACAAAACGTACACACTGGGCGACCAGTGGCTGATGCATACAAACACCTGCAATCATAGGTATCTGCTCAGAGGGCACTTGAGACTGGTACTGACAGTGCAACAGGAGACTAAGGTACAAGGTTTGGTTTTATCCAAATAATTGAAGACTTTACATTCCAAATCAGATGAATGAAGTATATTTTAAAAAATAATTTCATCTGCAATCTGCCTCATGGATCCAGAGAAGCTCTAGGGTATTCACGTTCTCTCCCTGAAAACAGCATCACTGTATAACAAGAATTTGCAGTCCTGAGCCTCCAGTCTGGAGCCTCAACATCCATCTTAAGCTGATGTACTTTAGGATGGGGATTGTACAAAAATTCTCAGAACTATCATCTACAGCAGAAAAGTTAAGATTTGAGGTTTTTCACATCAAACCAAACAAATGAGCATTACTGGACAGGTGATGAAAGACAGAAATCTCTCTGGAACCGGACTCACACAGCAGCACATACAAGCAAAACTACAAAATTGTATCTGCCCAAATGCGTTGAACATTACTCTGAAGGAGCATCAGCATGATCCCAAAACCAGCTGTATTTTAAGAGCCTCTGGCCAAGAATACTTAACACTTCAAATAATTTGTTGCTTGAAATAAGTATATAGATATACCTATCATATAGGGGATAAAACCTATCCTCTTCCTGGTGTACAAGACAAACCTACTAAAAAGAAAGAAAATAAAATCCATGTTTACATTTTTGAGAAAAAACCAAACAAATTCAAAGTAAGTCAACTCATTTCTGGATTTCTGGAATTACCTGACCCTTGACAATCTGGGGTAGGCAGTCATAAGCAGTTAACAGAAAAGCCCTGGTGAAACAACACTAAAACCGCTTCTGTAAAGCAAAGCTGTCATTCTGCTCTGGAGATGTAGTACCATGACCGAGCATCCCCATCTATCTAAAGTGTTACAGAACAAACTAGTACAGCTCCAGAGCTCTGTCTCATTCTAGAGACCATTCAATGAGTAGATCCATAAAAAGAGCACTCATAGCAGTTAACTATAGGTCATCAGCTTACTCAAAACAGAAAAATATAAGCACATGCATAGGAACACTCATCACTGAACAGAATTCTTTTACCTTACAAGTAATTTCATACATTTACATAAAAAATTCTAAAATGATGATGTTACTGCTAACAAACAAGAACTGAACTGTAAATATCCAGGGAAATTACCTTACAAAACACGTGTTACTACAATTGAAAGAATCGAACGATTAGGACCCTGTACAGCTGAAATCTGCACACAACACATCTACCCTTACTCATGGAGAACAGCTCCTCACGGAGAATGCAAGTCATACCCTATTTCTCAGGACCCCCATTTCTCACAGCTGGAAACCAAGTAAATCAGGTGGAGCCCAACTAAGAATATCGTACAAAACCGCTGTACTGGGAGTAAATTCTGCCTGCAGGGAAAGAATCTGCATACGGTAGCCCCCGGAGCAGAACCACAAATCAGCCATCTATCAGGTGCTGTCTTATTTCACTGCAAAGAGAGAGGAGCCGTTATTAGAGGCCTGAGGCTACTCAAGGCCTCTGCAGATGAGGCATAAGGCTGCTTTTTTACCATTTGATGCAATCTGCTGACATGTTCAAGAATGGTTGTGTATTGCCAAGGATGAGCAAAAGGTTATTCCTCGTTATCTTATCTGAGGCACATTTTAAGTCTATGTCTGCTTGTGAAAACAGAAGATGACACTTCCAATGTTCAGGTGCAGGACACTATGGATAACTATGGAAAAAGCTGATAGCACAACCTGCTCTTACAATCTAGACTGTAGTAGAGGTAACAAGTTCCAATTTGGAAGTAACATATTCCTGTTTACATAAATGATTTTAATCTAGCTCTGTATCTGCAACCTTGATTTTTATTTACTTTTTTTAGAAATAAAATCTTTTCTCATTGACTGACACACTTCACACAAACATTTGGCGCTTGTCAGCTATCCAGAAGCATGCACTATAAAAGTGCAATCTGTGTCAGCAACTTGGCTTATACATATTTATTTAAATTAGATTTGTCAAGAAATGGGTAACACTGAATTTCTTTTCTGCAAAATAATTTACTAATATTTGTGAAAGCCTTTTTTTAAGTGAATCTTGATTGCCATTCAACAAGCACAAGTACAGCGTTTTAAAAATGGTTTATTAGTAAATAAGCAACACTATAAATAGGCTAGATACACAAGCAATAAGCTTGTCTAAATATATTTTAGATGTAAAAGCATGTGTGTGAAAACAAAACAAAAGTATCATTTACAGAGAGGGAACTAAACATCCTGCTTTGTATTACCACATTCCTGTTTCTCAAGACTTCAAGACTCATTCCATCAATTCTATGTTTTAGGAAGAGAGTAAAAAGTCTGAAAAGCTAGGCTTCTGCCTTCAACTCCTAGTTTTCTCATTTTTTAATGAACTACTCTAAGAGCAAGGAATATATCTGCTGCAGAGGACATTATTTTGCCTAAAGCAAATTTGGCAGTTCAGTAAATTCTGAAGGACTTGGAGTCAATGGTCCTTCTCATTGATACTGATTTTTCTTGGAAGTTAAGACAATAAGGAAACTAGGCTGAGATATGAAAATGCTTCAGCTACTCATCATGCGCACTGAAACATGAGACTGACTGAAGGCCCCAACTCTGTCGTGCCAACGACATCAACAAGCAACTCCTGAAACTTCTCAGACTATACAAGATTACTGCTTCGGCTGGAAAGGCAAACAGACTTCAAATACATTTGATTTAACTCGCTTAACTTGCTCTGGAGCCAGGATGTACACAGGTGATTCATCTGTTAAATAAGATCTTTCTTCCTCTGTTCTGGTTAGACAAACTGTCCCCAACAGGTTACAGTAGCACCTACCTATCTGCAGCAGTGTATATGAGCAGCTTTATCAATGCAAGTCTTGATCTCATGCATCTGAAGCATCTCTAGCTCTCTCAAGACTTCAACAGAATGGTTCTCTACTAGATGCTAAAGAAAAGCCATGTTATGCAGATGACAAAGCAAAGGAGAGCATCTTTTCTGCAGATGGCACCGAAACGTTAAGATCAGTTGTTACAGAGGCACAATGACTTAAAAGGCAACTTTATCTACTACCCTAGGGTTGAAATCAATGGCAGCACTTTAGGTACCAGACACAACTCCAATAGCTTATGCTGCCATCTGCTCCTTCCACAAATAGTCAATCTTATGCAGGATTTATCCCCATATGCTCTCCTCTTTGGGCAAAATATAGGTTATTTTCAATTTCCTTCTCCATAACTCAAACGCATTTCACCAGATGATGCACGTTTAAAACTGATTGTTACTGATGTAAGCTTTGTAGACTGCTTTGAAAAAAACCCCGGAGATTCTGTCCCGCATCCTTCAACTGGCAAGTCCAACAGGAAGAAAGACAGACACCAACCCTGAGATTACCCACAAACAAAACTAATTAGTCTACCTAAGAACAGGCAAAGATTAAAAGCTTTAAGTTTTAATTTTGTCGGCCACTGACGAATGAGGTGAACAGTGTGTGTACGTTCCAGGAGAAAAAGTGTAGGTTAAACACCACCCCCCAGTGAATTTGCATTTGCTGAATAAAGTTCAGAAAAGAAAGTACACAACAGTGTATCTTATTCTGAAGATTCTCAAAAGCTTCAAAAATTGTTTGAACAAGTTGTATCTGAGCAACTGAAGCAACGAAGTAACACATGAAAAATGAAACACACCAATGAAAAAATGATCCTCCAATAACATGATGTAAATGACCTAAATCGCCTTTTGATTTTAATGGGACATCCCAAAACATGCAACTAAACTAATGAATTCAATAGTTGTGACAGAGAGAGCTTTGTAGCTCATTAATGACTAATCTATATAGTCCTTTTATTGTCATAGTTTATTGTTTCTAGTATGGATGCAAAGATTACATGTTATCTTCCACAGGTATTTCACATGTAACACAGTTCAAAAAACCCCAAAAAACGCAGAAATGCCCAACACCATGATTTACTCTACCCAGACTCTCATAATATGAGCAGTAGAACTTTCTATGTAGTTCATTAACATTAATGTTAAGAGTCCAAGCTAGTTATTATTAACAGGGTTATCTTCACACAAATGAAACCATCAGGTTATTATTAAAATTCTTCCCTTGCACTATCAGTTATCCTAACCACAGATATTTAGATGAAGACACAAGAAATAAATTCTAAACAAAACATATGAAGAATGGGTACTCCCAAGCAAGGCATCCCCACTAAATGAGCACTCTTTGTCTGCAAAATGTTTAAAAAAAACCCCCACCTTTTATTTTTAAGAATACAAAATTTCTTAAACAATCATCTTCAACGGATTAAATCTTAATGTTTCCACACTGGAGGAGATTGGTGTCAAACAGTAACTGACTCCTCTAATGGGAAACCTTCTCAAAGTGACTACTTTTACAGGTAGTTAAAAGAAATATTAGTTTACATACAAATAATAGGTTTCTCCCTGCTGGAGAAAAGCAACAGATGTTGAACCATGGTAGTAACCTATGAAATAATTAGCTATGATTGAAAGAGCTCCTGTTACAAAGTAAGCAAAATGATGACCGGAGTATTTTTCATCATGGAGAGTATACTCTGGCGAGTTATGGCTGTGACAGAGATGAGAGGAACCCTGGACATCAAGAACTCTAATGAACCTATTTAAAAATGTGAAATGGTACACACTCCAAAAGGTGATTGTTCCATTCTCTAACAGAAAATGAACTGTTGGTATTTCAGCATTAGACAAGGACAGAGAAGACGTGTTTTCCAGCTCTTTCTGAAAAATGCTGCATACCATTAGGTGAATTTCGAGGCCTTCTGGTAACTTCAGCTCCCCTTCTGTAAAGTTCAGACTTCTGCAAACAGTGTTGGGTGTTAATAAAAGATTACTAAAGCAATGATAAACTAGATACCCTAGCATCATGTATGTAAGGGGAAAAAAATAATTAAAAAAGGTGTTCTGAAGATTAGCCCTTCCCTCAGGGGCTAGAATTAAGTTCACTTTTTTTTTTCTTGCCTTGGACACACACATCTATTTGGGCAGAACTATCTGGTTGCATTGGGAGTTTTGAGTGTTCACATTCAGCAAGTGAAGAAATTGTTCATTTAACCCCTCAAACTTTACAACAAACTCTTAAAAACAATACAAACTGCATGACATTTCTTTGCTCTGGCACCAAAACACTAATACAGGTCAGTATTATTTCAAGATTAAATATGTTATTTTACCAAATACCAAAGACAAAAAGTAATTTGTGAGGTTCCAAATTGGCAAAGCTAAAGATCTTTTGCTAACAGGTTTCCAGACCAAAGCCTGTAGGAAGCTCAGCAGCAGTGTCTAAGTGACAGCAAGCCTCATCGGAAAACCATGCATCTACTTTGCCACCTTTCTGAGAAAGGTCTGGAAGTTAAGCTGGAAGAGGAATGCGGTATAGTTATTAATAGCATGAGTAGCTCCAAGTGCAAGGGATATTTTGTCTCTAGGAAAAAAGAAAAGCAGCTGGTTGTGACAGGAAGACATGGAACACCCCTGTGAAAAACCTTCCTTAACAGCAACCTGCTGGTCAGAGAAACATTTTGTCCAGTTCATGGTTTTAATAAACTCCTTTTTAAAAGAGTTTTCTCATTTTTGGCTCAGAGAAGTAGTCTAACAATTTATAACTAGTAGCTTTGAAAATTTTCTTGGCAAGTTCAACATATCTGGTATGAAATAAGATCAGATACCAATTTCTGTGTCCCCCAAGGGAAGGTAAAATGTGTCATCATGAATGTAACATTTAACTGTTCTGAACTTGAGATGCCTACATGAGACATACAATGGTATAAGACAAACCTTCTTATCATAAACTAATAATCCTAAGAGTTAAGAAACCTTACCAGAAACATCTCCCTCCTTTCTAGTGATCAGGCACAACATATGGGTACAGTGTTAACAGTGTAATGCTACACTAGCCTTCAGGCTATGCACTCACGATGTTTCAAAGGTGGGAATCTATTTAGCAGATAAATTGATAAAGGAAATAGTATGGCCTCTGAGTGTAGAAAAGCAAGGAGCTTCCTCGCAAGTCTCCCTCCTCTTCTGTACTCCAGTGACTGCAGCTATAGCACTGCCATAAGACGACAACAAATAAAAGAAAAGGGGGGTACAGAAAAGAATTTCTGTAACGGGACAGACATTTCAGATTTTTTTTTTTCATCTAGAACTAGTGGCATCTGAACCTGAATTCCAGCCAGGTGGTTACTGATCATGGTGCAAAGCTTGTAAGAACATTTGATCAAACTGGACAGGTCAGATATAACTGTGATAACGCTCTCAACAATACTAGTTTCCATTCAAAGCAGTGAACTTTACCAGACATAACACTCCTAATAGAAGGATATGATGTGTACTACAATTCTAGTCAAAAGAAAAAACTAGATTTCGTCATATATTGCCAACAATGGCATTAGAATATCACCACCATTTACCTACACACCAGTAAGAAGCAGCCCAATCACAACAACATGCATGTTAATTTTTCCTCTTCCTGAGGAAGCACATTATTTTTCAGGTACCACACAGACCCATACTGAAACTGCATAGTGATGTTTTCTCCATGAAGCTTCTTCTTGAATACACAATTTTAGGTGCCAAATCCACCTCTTGAAGGAATAGAAGAAAGAAGCTAGGTTTCAGTAACAAAAAAAAAAGCAGTGAAGTAGAACTGCCTGTCATGATATGCACTTCAGAGAAATTTAGAGCCGATCCAACAAAATAAAAGCTATTAGCAGGCATGATGATGGCTCTCTTTGGTAGTCCTCTTTCCCAACGCTCTTATTGGGTTCATGCTGTAGCAAGCACCCACTAGTGAACTCGCATTACTGCTATCACAGTACTCCAGCAGAAAGCAAGGCCTTTGAAAAACAGTGGATTAAGATTTCACTTCTTGAAATCTAACAAAATATAAGCAGTTTTGGACATTCCACCCTCCAAATGCATCTTCAACCATTGCCTCATTAAAAAAAATCCTACCACAGTGTTTAGACTACCATAGTCTTATGTAGACTATATAAAAGCTTGTAGGAAGCTAAACACAGTAAATCTTACAGGGAACAGAAATCATGAATAATTAAGACATTTAATTTGTTAAGCTAGTAAAGTTGTATTCTGGGATTTAAAATACAACAAACAAAAATGCAACCTGAAATTTAGGGCCAGAGAAAGAACTCATCCATACATACAAAGAAAATGTCAATCGTGTAATCTTAAATAACAGTAGAAAAAGAAATGACCTTATCCTTTACAGTATCATGCAGCATCCCAGTGCCCAAATTATAGGGGATAAAAAGATGAACAAGGAAGAAGACATTCCATCTGAGTAGAGAAAGAACATAGTGCTCACAGCCCCTTTTCTCATAAGGATTTTGTAACAATATTTAGAAAAAGTAATAGGTAAAATGTAGCTCTCAGAAGTTTCTGGCCTAGGAAAAGTTGGATTGGCTAATTAGCCGTCTTTATAAACTAGACAGGATGACAAGAGCACCTAATGAAATGTACTTACTGCAAAATACAATGTCAATAATCATCGTTATTGTTTTATACTCCTGTAACATTTTCCTTTAAAAATTATGATTTAAAGATTGTTATTCTTAAATCTTATATAATTTAAAAGCTCATTCCAATTCTGCACAGCAAGGCAGCTGATTTCCACAGGTATGACAATATGACAACCCAACGCACAAAGACAAGCCTGCTCATGCGGAGGCCACAGCGCACATCGAGGGAGCTAAGTGTGTGCCTGAATCGAAAGCTACCAAGGGAATTCAGAAATACTGCTGTTGGCCTTCTGCTCTCCACAAGGAAACTCTTTAGGAGGTTTCATCTTCCTAATAAAACCAAGACTCTTGCTAGTAAGGATGCATACATGTCAAGTTCAGTACAGCCAAACACAGCCAGTGGGGAAAGTTTAGTATTTCCCTCATTCTCACAGCTTTTACAAATGACACGCTTTCCTTCATTGTCTTTTCATTACAACCTTTCATCTTTTATTCACCAAATTTATATATCCCACTCAATTTTATCTTCACTCCACTGAATAAGTCTGCAATGGAAATTGTCTGTTGAAAGGATGTCATCTTTAATACATTATTCCTTCACAAAGCTTCAAGATTACATTATCTACGTTAGGTCATCGATAACTTTTTGTAAGGCGATGCACGGGACGTATTCAGTCAAGAACTGCCAATTATCTTGTTAAGGTTTACATAAGTACAGGGGAACACTACAATTATTTCTTTTCTCCAAAAAGTTGGGGGAGGTATGGATCTGAAAAATAAAAAGCGTGTAGCCAACAATGAAGAACTATGTACATTCGGCACAGCTAACCCGAGGAGCTGTCTCTAGCAGGAAATTAATTTTTATCATAGCTAGCTCACTGTTTGGAGCTTCTACGTATTTCTGCCATCAGGATGAGAAATGAGGCTGAAAAGCTGACTGGAAGACATAAATTAGGTTAGATAACAACAACCCTGTGTGGCAGCAGGAAAGCAGCCAAACCTCATACTATTTATTATCCGTGCCAACAGACTGTTTTGTTAGGTGAGGATTTCGGAGTGGTTTTCAGCACGGGGAAGTGCACGCTAGCCTTCCCATCCTGATCAGGCAGTCCTTCTCTATACTGTGGGCTAGCTGGAACCTCTGAGCTATCTTAACAAGATCACCCATGCAAAAATCTAGCCAGCGGGATTAGAGCATTGATGAACAATAAAATAAGAATTTGAGAAAATGTCAACATTTTCTTATCCATGTGGAACTACTGAAAAAGTATTTTTTTACCACAGCTGCTATCTGGGTATTCAGAAGCATTAGTCAACAAATCATCAAGATCATGAAAACAGATTAACCTAATGCCTATGTGCCTCTTCAAGCAAGAATTTTAACTACTACTGTCAACTCACCCAGCTCATGAACAACAGACTTTTTCACGTTTTACATGAGATAACCTAGGGAAGATACTTTCCTGCTCCATCAGTATCCCATCACAGTGTTATTAAAAAACTTAAAAGTAGTTTTTGAAGGGTTGTGCAAAGTCTCAAAAGGAGGGTAAGGTTTATGAGACAGAACACTAACATCTCAGTTTTGTCCAACACCAGGTGATTAAACAAGATAACCCATTCTTCAGGCCAAATCAGGCTGAAGGTTTCACGTAGTGCCATAACTGACTTTGCATAACCTGTTCACAACTCTTCCACAACGAAAAAAGACCAAAACCACTGTCTCACACATGACGAAATCTGTTATCACTACCACTCAGCTCCTAGAATATAGGTTATAGAAATGCTATTTCACAGCTTCTGCAGCTTTCCCTGCTTTTTTATGCTCTAGAAGGGAATGTCATTAACCG